>NC_054376.1:48545995-48810995 GCF_017654675.1 Xenopus laevis | reverse complement strand
GTAAAAGGGCAATATTTATGTAAATATATATTCCAGTTTGGTAAGATTCTTTAATATGTCATTCAATTTGATATTAACTATCTGTTGCATAAGTATTCATTTTGGGGGTATAGTTTTCCTTTAACATTAAATTCGCAAAGTCTTTATTAAGAAATAACTTACTAATTCTCAGCTTGCGCTCCTCTTCAGAAACGGCGACGTTCCATCTTGCGGCGCTTGATTTCTCCTCCCTGGCTATCTCCTATAGAAGGCAGGGAGGAGAAATTGTGCGTCGCACGACAGATCATCGCCCTGTCGCGGTTTCTGAAGAGGAGAAGAATAAGAAGAATAAGTTATTTCTTAATAAAGACTTTGCAAATTTAAAGTTAAATGTGTCTTGGTGGTTTTTTTTTTCGTTATGTAGAAAAAAAAAATTACATATTATAATAACCCCCCTCCCCACTTCAAACACAGGCTTAAAAAATTTTTTAAAAAAAGTTTTTATTTTCCTTCATTCAAACCCTTTTACTTTATAAAATGGATGAATTCCACATTAGCCTAGGAATAAGCAACCCGTAGCTCTTGGGTTTCAATTAAATTGTTCTGTACTGATGTGCAGATCATGGCTCTGAGCATTAGCATTGCCACATTGTGTAGGCAATAATTATCAAGTGCACATAAAACCATGAAACTATAACAAACACTTGCTATATTAATACAAAGGCAAACAATAGCTGCCAGTGAGCTCACACACAACAATCTGTGGGAACACACTCTCTAGTTTACAAAATGCTTTAAATGAACACGAAAACATTGTGTTTTAAAGTAATGCAAATATAATGTAGTGCTGCACTGGAAAAACTGGTGAGTTTGCTTCAAAAACATTACTATAGTTTATATAAAGAAGTTGCTGTGCAGACATGGGGGTAGCCATTCAAAGCTGAAAAAGTAGAAAAGGCACAGGATACACAGCAGATAACAGATAAGCTCTGTAGTATACAATGGGATTCTTCAGAACGTATCGGTTATCTAGGGATTATCCTGTGCTTGAATGGCTGCCCCCATGGCTACACAGCAACTTTTATTTCATATAAACTATAGTAGTTTTTCTGAAGCAAACACCAGTTTACCAGTGCAGGACAACAGTACACTATATTTGAATTACCTTAAAACACAAATTTTTTGGCATTACTGCTTCTTTAAATTGCGCGTATTTTTTTAATAAGTTTATACAGTTTATAAAATAAATGTATATTTTTCTTTCCTTGTTTTAAATATTCAGTAACAGAAAATGTCTCTAAAAATACAATGAGTGAATTAGTTCTGCACACCTATGGGTTTTCATTAACCAAAAGGGGTACAGGAATGGAATCGAATACTATACAATGAGGGGGGCACAGGTGGATCACAGTTGCACCAAAACAAAACCCTGGTCTGATGGCAGAATTGGCACAGGACATGATCAGGTCCAGTTTTGATTTAAGGCAGAGCTGAGTTAGCTGCTTGGCACTGCAGAAACTCGTTGCCCTCATAATAATGTTCTGCACTGGATCACCCTCGCAGTCCGTCCTGAGCAGGGTCGTCAGAGGTCAGTGCATGCTATAGATAAACTAGAGCTTTTCTTCTAGGAAAGAACTTTGTAAAAACTACAGATATACAGTATAGAGATCTTGAGGTAAACTTATAGCAAGTTAGTGGTCCAGTTTCCTTTCGTTTAACCTGTTGCATTAAAGGAATTGTTCAGTATAAAATTAAAAATTTTGTAAATAGATATAGGCTGTGCAAAATAAAAAAATGTTTTCAATATAGTAAGTTAGGCACAAATGTAATGTATAAACACTGGAGTGACTGGATGTGTGACATAATAGCCAGAACACTACTTTCTGCTTTGCAGCTCTCTTGGTTTCCACTGATTGGTTACCAGCCAGTAACCAATCAGTGCCTTGAGGGGGGACCACATGGGTCATAACTGTTGCTTTTTTATCTGAGCTGAATGCCGAGGATCAATTGCAAACTCACTGAACAGTTATGTCCCATGTGACTCCCCTTAAAGTCGCCCCATACACGGCCGATAAAAGCTGCAGACAGACTGAGTCGGCCCATCTGACTGGCTTCCCTGATTGATATCTGGCCAAAAGTCGGGCAGATGTCGATCGGGCAGGGTAAAAAAAAAATCCTGTTGGATTGTGGCTGCATCAGTGCGTTGATGCGGCCCCGCAATCCGACCACCCATATTGGATGCATTATGATCTGATCATTGGGCCCTAGGGCCCACGATTGGATCAGCCCGATATTGCCCACCTCAATGTGGGTATATTGGGGAGAGATCTGCTCGTTTGGTTATATCGAAATGGCCACCATATCTCAGAGTTACAGAGTTGAAAAACAGGACGTAGTGTTTTGTTATGTTAGACATCCAGTCACTCCAGCCTTTATACGTTAAATTTTTACCTAACTGACTATATTAGAAACATTTTTTATTTTGCACAACCTATTTCTGCAGTTTTTATTTTTACACTTGATGGCAGCAAAAGCTTGCTTTCCTCGTGCAAAATGAACATTATTCAACATTGGAGCGGTTTTGCCACCTTATGCATCTGACCACCAAACACATTAAACCCACAAGCTGCATGGCTAGTTACAGTAGCAGACTACACATAGTAAATATGCATCACATTTTTAAGCGGTGAAAACCCCAGTCAGAGCATTTGCAAAAAGGAGAAGGCCAAAGACAACTAAGTGCGGCCTTGGGCAACCAGCAGCTTGATCTACAACTTCCAACATCAAATCCATGTCGGAGGTGTTGAAAGTTGTAGTTCAGTATCTGGAGAATGATGCAGGGAGGAAGCATTTTTTTTTCTATAATGGTTTAAATTGCTTTTCAGAAACAAATATTCTTTGTACCTTTCACATGGGAAGTACCAAGCCAGTACCTTTTACAGAGGAAAACCATTTAATTGAAGTATGGGCACACTATATGGGTTCCAACAGTCTTGAAATGAAATGCACGTCATTTCCGTTTTCAGTTCGTAAGTCTTCAGGCTCCAAGGGGAATAAAGGCCCAACAAAATGCTCTGCGGTAAACAGCAAAAAGATCGAACCCAATCCAAATTTTCCAGTAGAAGAGGAAACCTCCAGATTTTCCTTTAATTACATGATGGAACAACTGGGATCCACTGATTGGTGAGACTATGGAAACAAAGGACAAGTGTATCAGTTAAAACCAACAAGCCCTATTTGGCCTGACTTCTAGGAAAAGACTAGATGGCATGTATTGGTTATCTAGTTAAGCAGTTAGTTCAATCAGATAAAACCCTTGCAACTGCAAACCAGATTTTGAGCAAAGGACATGTTTTATTAAAGGGGAACTCCATGCAAAAACAGATGTTTGCATAATGAAAAGGAATTGTCATTCTATTCAACTTACCAATATACATGAAAGCCCCTGAAGCATCTTTAATTAAGTTATTTGTATGTTGCATTGCTAATAAAAGTAGCATCATGTCTATTTGTTTATATTTTTGCACCGTGGATTCTTACTCCTGAAACAATATAGCAGAAGGCAGCTGATATTTAGACAGAGACACACGCGTCAATCACCCCGAACTGCCTCCCCTGCCTTCCCGCCAGCTAGAATGGAAATCGGCGGGGGGGTGGTGCTCGGATCGCTTTGTTTTACTTCAGAAAACTAAGCGTTACGAATGCCATCCCGCAGGCGATTTTAGCGATCACTGAACACTGAAAATGTGCAGTGTAGGTGAAAATCTTTGCAGTTTTATGCCGATAAACATTATGGTTAAATCACTGCATTAGGGTTAAATCACTGAAATGTTTGCCTTCCTATCTTTATTTCTGAGACCCCGCCTCTCTGGGACCCACTCTTGGTTAAATGTTCCACTGGGTGGTGTTTGGGACAGAGGCAACAAAATACTAGAGAAGATATGTAAGGCTACATATCAAATTCAAAATAAGTATATACTATATTTTTTTCCCCCAGAATATAACATTTCTGAATTAAAACATTTACCCCCACATATAATACAAGGCACTAAGTTTGCCCAGCAGCAGTAACCAGTAGCAACCAATAATATGTTTGCTTTTAAACATGTGACCAGGAAATTCTACCTGCTGATTGGTTGCTATAGGTTACTGCCCCTGGGCAAACTTAGTGCTTTTAATTACATAACCCCATAAATATGTTGTCTTTGGATCATTGCAATAAAATGCAAGGTTCAAGTGATTTGAAAGTCATCTCGTTCTCTTTTTATTTTAGTGTCCCACAAAATGGGGTTTTACAAAATGGGAAATTATAAAAAAAAAAAAGGAAAATTAAAATACTAGACTTTAAAAGCTTATTTTTGGACAATGCCCGATATACAAACCATTGCATACACTGGGCAAGATAAACAGGATTCAGCAATGTTTCAATGTTCGCTTGGCAGTTGGATATTTGTGTTAGTCACTGCCCATTACAAATTTCCATCCATGCATATGTATGTACTCATGCACAAAAAACAAAAAGGACACACAGGAAATCTATGTACTATCTACATGGAACAAGGAGTCCGTTAGAGGAGATGCAAAGATAAACTTAGAATGAACAATCCAAGATTCTAGAGCTGTTGCTCCCTTAAAGCACCCTGAAATGGCTCAATGTGGTTGGCTAAATTGTGCATTTTGGTCTGCCAGAGTGTGCGACACATGAATGATTATGCTGAGAGATTATTATAAAATCCAAATGAAATCAAATAAATTAAAATGGACACTATCTAATGAAAATCGGCAAGGGAAGACTTGGATGCAAAATATCTGTCTGGCATATTAAGGGCTCTTACACACTGGCGTTTTTTGCTGCACTCCCCTTCTTTTCGCTTTCTTCCATTCAGTCGCAGGGGAGCGTAGGATTAGACGCACTAAATTATTGTCAAGGGGGCTGTACTCACACACTGTTTTAGTACAGCCCCCTTGACAATAATTGAGTGCGTTGGACGGAAGAAAGCGGAACGTAGGGGAAAGCAGCAAAAACCGCCCGTGTGTAAAAGCACACCAAAGAGCCAATTTTTCACACTGGAAAAATTTGTAAACACTTTAATTAGAGCAGGCTTGTAGAATCTTAGATCCCAGCAGGACTGAATCACTTTCTGAAGTTTCAAGCAATGACATGCAAATACTAAATTAATTAAAAGGTTCAAAATAGAGCAATTAAAAGGTTAGTCCCATGCAAATATACACTCTAGTAAGGTGGCAGGCACATCACAAGGCACAATGGTGGTCTCACCTGCAGTAGCTTACTACAAGTTTGATGCTAGTAAGCCATTATGAAACAGAACAACATTTCTTTTTTCTTCTTTTTGTCTGAGTTCCCAAAGAAAAATTGCAAAAGTAATAAGATAAAAGATAAATTAAGAAGGAATTCTGAGTAACTGTAACTTTAACACCTAGTGCTGAACAAGTCATACCTGGGAACGGAACTGACGTTCGAATTCCTCTTCTTCTGCATCTTCATCTGTTTCACCCTCTTCTCCAATGACTCTATAAAGGGTTCGCTCAGCGCATTCCTAAAAATAATCCATTTAAATTGGATTATAACGTTGTGCTGTTATTTATACACAGGTATTCTCTTGCACAGTCAAAGTTTCATATAAGCAGTCTGAGAAGAGGCTATAAACTCAGGGCAATAAAAGACTTCATATGAATGAAGGGATTGCTCTGCCATTTAGTTAGAAGCATAAAACAGATATAGCTTTTTTTTTTTTTGTTCCTTTTTTTCACTATAAAATGAAAAGCTATGTATAATCACTGTATATGTCAGGTATAGGTGGATGTTCACCCTAAAAGTAACTTTGATACAGATAATGGTATTTCAAGACATTTTACAGCTTGGTGGCTCAGGATAGCACCTCTGCCTCGCACCACAGGAGTCCAGAGTTTGATATTTCATCCAGCCACTATCACAGGTATGTTCTCAGAGAGGTGGGTTAATTGGCTTCTGATGAAGAAGATGTTTATCCGTGTTACTGACCTTGCATCAAAAGCTTAAAGGAACAGTAACAGCAAAAAATTCAAAGTGTTTTAAAGTAATGAAAATATCATGAAGTGTTGCCCTGCACTGGTAAAACTGATCGGTTTGATTCAGAAACACTACTATAGTTCATATAAAAAAGCTGCTGTGTAGCAATGGCTGAAACTGAAAAAAAAGCTATATGGCACAGATTAAATAGTGGCTAACATAGTGATCCCCAACCAGTAGCTAGTGAGCAACATGTTGCTCTACTACCCCTTAGCTGTTGCTCCCAGTGGCACTCAAAGCAGGTGCTTATTTTTGAATTCCAGGCTTGGAGGCAAGTTTTGGTTTCCTAAAATCCAGGTGTACTGCCAAACAGAGCCTCAATGTAGATTGACAATCCACATAGGGGCTACCAAATGGCCAATCCCAGCACTGATTTGGCACCCCAAGAACATTTTTCATGCTAGCGTTTCTCTCCATCTCCTTTTACTTCTGAATGTTATTCACAAGTTCAAAATGTTGGGGATCCCTGGGCTAATAGATAACACTATTATGTTCTACAAAGCTTATCTGCTGAGTAACCTGAGCCTTTTCTCCTTTGAATGGCTGCCCCCATTGCTACACAGCAGCTTATTTATATAAACTATAGTAGCATTTCTGAAGCAAACACACCCAGTTGTACCAGTGCAGCACGACATTATAGTTTCATTACTTTAAAAAAAACTCAAAATTTTTGATGTTACTGTTCCTTTGAGTAGTAGGATGCTCATACATATTTATATTGCCACAAGGCAGGGTTTAAAGAAAACAAATGGTGAGGAGCAACAAGGAACTGTAACACCAAAAAATTAAAGTGTTTTAAAGTAATAAAAAGTAATGAAACGATAATGTATTGTTGTGCTGCACTGGTACAACTGGGTGCGTATGCTTCAGAAACTCTACTATAGTTTTATATAAACAAGCTGCTGTGTAGCCATGGAGACAGCCATTTACAGCTGAAAAAGGAGAAAAGACACAGGATACACAGCAGATAAACACTTTAGAATACAATTTATCTAACATGTATCTTGTTCTTTAATGGCTGCCCTCATCACTACACAGCAGCTTGTTTATATAAACTATAGTAGAGTTTCTGAAGCAAACACACTAGTTAGCTACTGTCATTCCTGGGAGAAGAAAAGGTTAAAACTAAGTAAGCCTTATCAGAAAGGTCCACCTTAACATACCAGTAAACCCTCAAAGCAATGCTGCTCTGAGTCTCCTGTCAAAAGAAACACCACATTTCTATCCTTCTATTGTGTACTCATGGGCTTCTGTATCAGACTTCCTGCCTTCAGCTTAAACCTCCTTGCCCCGGGTGTGAGCATGCTTAATTTGCTCCTCTCCCCTCCTCCCTTCTCTGCTGTAATCTAAGTCCAGAGCTATAAATCAGCAGGGAGAGACTCAGGCAGGAAGTGATGTCACGCCAAGCTAATACTGCAACTGCTATCCTATACAAACAGAGATTCTAGAGCTTTTTACTCAGGTATGGTAAAACATTCTACAGAATAAATATAGCATTCTAACTTGCACTATTGCAGCTAATCGATTGGCAATAAAATGCATCTGTAGCTTTCCTTCTCCTTTAAAACGCTTTCATTTTTGGTGTTCCTGTTCCTTTAACTCATGCTGTCTGTTTTAGTTTATTAAAATTTTGTTTGTTCTAAAAAGCATCTACTTAAATGTAACTGATTATCTGGTTAAAACATGTTAATAAGTTAAATAAGGGCAGAAGCACAAAGAAAATAAAAAGACCAAATACAAATTCTGTAGGAATAATATCATCTGCAATAGAGAGTACCAAAAGTTTTAAGATGAACTGCCATTTAAAGTCAACCTCAAAAATTCTCATAGACAAGAACAGTTCTGCCCTCATTAGGCAGGAGGCACATTTTAGGAAGTCAGAGTCCGCCTAAACTTGTGCCTGCTACTAAAAAGCAAGGAAATGTCTTCAGCCACCACATTCAGATTTATTTTCTTACTTCACCACTGGAGTCATGGAGAGTAATTTTAATATTATCGCCTGTTCCCCATGTCTTCTGAGATTTCCAGACCAAATCGGTGGGAGGAGTGTGTACCGCACCAGCCCCTGTAGCCCAAATCTATCAAAAAAAGCAAAATAATTCAGCGTCAAAAATGTTTCTTTGTAAAGCAAAATGTTAAACAGGTAGCTTGTGTTTTTTAATTTCAATAAACCCCAATAAGAATAGGCCTATATCTCTGTTTAGGAGACCTCAGTATGAATGTGCTTATCTCTCCCTTGCTGTATGACAGGGATGAGGTGTACCTCCTCTTTAGCTGAGCACAAGAAATACTGTCTTGGGTCAAATTCTAGGGCCTATGGCACACAGGGCAGACTTTAAACATTAGGGTTGATGCGTTCATGAAACTGCAGCTCAACAGGATATAGCAGGGGTCAGGTTTGGGTGTTTTTATCTCATGTTTTGATTTGATGCAAAAAGTTTTACATAAACACCCAACAAAGTGTTGCAAGCCGACTATCCACAATCTCTATCTGGCCTTCCAACCCCTCTTATTACAAGCAAGCATATTATGTATTTAGATGTGTGCCTGTTTGTTGGCAAGTCTCCTCTAGAATTACCATAATTGCACAGTTTAGTCTGGACCTTGGCTGGAATACAGAAATTAAGAAAGACTATGTAGCTTGTTCAAGAGCTTGTTCAAGACACTTACAGTGACATGTTGGCTGGATTTCAAAATGAAGCGACATGGAAGTTTAAATGAAATATCTGGAAGGCTCATATGCTTTCTCTTAACTACCCATCCATGAAGGGAAAAATCCTGCAGAGAACATAAAAAATAATATATAAAGTTTATATAATAAAGTTTAATAATGTACACTATTTTGGATTAGGCCGAACCCCCGAATCCTTCAGAAAATAGTCGGCCGAATACCGAACCGAATCCTAATATGCAAATTAGGGGTGGGAAGGGGAAAACATTTTTTAGTTCCTTGTTTTGTGACAGTCATGTGGTTTCCCTCCCCGCCAGCTAATTTGCATATGCAAATTAGGATTTCGTTCGGACGGTCAGAAGGATTCAGCCAAATCCGCATCAATGCTCATGAAATAGTCATTTACCTGTGAAAAGGTACCTGGCTTCCCATTTGCTTCCCACAAAGACATTTAGGAAAGAATATAGTTATGGTCAAACCAACGGGAATTGCTGTTTTTTTCCCTTGAAGATGTTACACTAGTAATCCAACTGGCTCAGTGGACTTAGAATCAAATCACAAATTACTACCTCAGGAGATAACCACAAATAAAAGCCAGGGTCAAGAAAGAAATGTATGTTTAAGTGCATTACCTCTTCTGTGTTGTTCAGCAGCCTGACATAATTCCCTTCTGGGTCAATATCTTCTACAGACACCGGCCCTGTGGAAGAGGCTTGCTGAACTACCTTATAAGCCCTTTTTGTCACAGATCTGTCAGTTTCTTCTAACTTTCTCTTTTTCCCACGTAAAAGGCGGCTTGTTTGACCTGTAGAAGCTCTGGAAACCGTACTTCTTTGAGAAGGGCTTGGGGACAGCTTTAGCCTACATGGTGAAAGTACATGGGTTAGGGAGTACTACCAAAAAAAAAGAAAAAAATCCAGTAGGCCTAAAAAGAGTAATAGAAGACTTGGAGAGATGGGAGATTAATATATACATAAACAGGCAGTATAAACCAGCACTCATCTTTATGTGAACACACAAGCCTGGGTGCAGTCTGGTTAAAAGGTCCATATACACGATTATAATCAAAGGATCTGCACTTGCAGGGCTCATGAAAAATCTTTTGAACGTTAATGAAAATAAATAACATTTCGGCCAACAATCTAGCCTTTGTCAAAGTGCAAACAGTGCATCTAACCAGCCTATTTACACACATTGTGAGCATACTGCCACACAACAGACTTGCCTATCAATGCCCAAACTTGGTTGGTCTGCAGACAAAATGCTCACATGTTCGACACTTGATCACCCACATACTGGCAAACCTATTTGGATCAAACATAGACTGACATGCACATCTTTTTTGTATAAATGATCAAGTGTCCTTTTGGATTAATTTATGTGGTTAAGACTGTTACCAAAGATAGAATGGCCAACGACTGATCAGCAACCTGGGCATCAGCAGCCTCTCCTTTCCTTGGACACACTGGCCAGCCATAAAGGTATGGTCATTGAATTTGTACCACCACAGGGCAGGGGAGGTGATTGGCGTAGATTACGGTTACAGACTGAACTCAACTGGATACTCAAGGCTTGAAACATTGAATGAATTTGAATGAATTGTTTTCATATGCCATATTTTAGAATTATGACATGATATTACATTCCATCATAGAATTACTTTCAGTTGTTTTCTCTTATTTTATTATGTTGGCTATGAAATAGCCAACATACTGTTCTTCGAGTTCAGCTCGTTCTTCTTCTTCTTCTTCTTCTTCTTCTTAAAATTATTATTATTATTGGCGAACCCCATTTTCTAAACGCTACTCCTCCTACAGTTTTAGGGGTGCAAGCGCCAAACTTTCCACACTTATTCCTCTTATAGCAAAGTACGTTGCTTGTGCTTTAATAAGCGATCCCACCCACCCCGCCCCTGTGGCGACCCCCCGACGACCCCTTTTTTCCCCATTGACTTTGACAGGGAAAAATTTCAAATCGCCGCCACTCGTACAGTTTTGAAGATACAGTCCCCAAACTCGGACCACATATTGTTGATGTCACCCCGAATAAAAATAAGTATTTTGGGGGGGCACCCCAAAGTGGGCGGAGCTACCAACGCCCAATGAAAATTGAGCAATTTTCTAAACGCTACTCCTCCCAGAGTTTTAGGAGTACAATTATGATACTTTGCACACTTGTTCGGCTCATACCCGAATAGGTTGCTTGTGCTTTGTTAAGCGATCCCACCCTCCGTGCCCCTGTGGCGACCCCCCGACGACCCCATTTTTCCCCATAGACTTTCATTGGAAAACTTGAAACTTTTGCCACTTGTACAGCTTTGAAGTTACACTCACCAAACTTGGCTCATTTAGTCATGGGGTGAAACTGAAAAATTCTGTCCTATTTTGGGGACCCAAAAAAGTGGGCGGAGCCGCAAACAACCAATCAGATTTTCCCTATTGACTTCAATGAGAAAATGTAAACAGCTGTAATTCTCACAGTATTAAAGCTAGAGCTCTCCCAAACTTGGCACCGTGGGTCACTGGGTGACTCGGCTAAAATTTACCTAAAGTGGGCGGAGTCTACAACAGCCAATCAAATTTCAGCCATTCAAATAAATAGGAAAATGTTAAACTGCTGCCGCTCTTAGACGGTTAATGGCAGGGTCCTCAAACTTGGCACAGTTGGTCACTGGGGGACTGGGATTAAAATTAAGAAAAGTGGGTGGAGCCAAAACCAACCAATCAGATTTCTTTGATTGATTTTAATGAGAACAATTAAGAAGGCTGCCATTCTCTCAGTATTGATGTCAGGGACCTTGAATATCACAAATGTGGTCGCTGGGGGTTTCCACTTCAAGTTTAGAAAAAGTGGGCGGAGCCACCAACAACCAATCGAATTTCATTAATTGATTTTCAATAGAAAAAAATAAAAATGCTGCCATTTTACACAATAAATGACAGCATTCCCAAACTTTGGAATGTTAGTCACTGAGTGACTGTGGTTCACAATTAGGAAAAAAAAGGGGCGGGGCAACAACAGCCAATCAGATTTCAGCCATTGACCTTAATTAAAAATGATAAACTGCTGCTATTATCACGGTTTAAATGCTAGGTGTACCAAACTTGGCTCAATTACTCACTGGGTGACTGCGGTCAAAATTTAGGAAAAGTGGGTGGAGCCAAAAACGGCCAATCAGTTTTCACCTATTGACTTCAATGTAAAATTTTTGATTACTGCCGTTCTCACAGTTTTAAAACCAGAGGTCCCAAACTTAGCACAGACCATGACTAGGTAACTGGGGTTAAAATTCAGAAAACTGGGCGGAGCTTAAGACAGCCAATCAGATTTCTTTGATTGATTTTAATGGGAACAATTAAGAAGGCTGCCATTCTCACAGTATTGATGTCAGGGACCTTGAATATCACAAATGTGGCCGCTGGGGGTTTCCACTTCAAGTTTAGAAAAAGTGGGCGGAGCCACCAACAACCAATCGAATTTCATTCATTGATTTTCACTAGAAAAAAATAAAAATGCTGCCATTTTTACACATTAAATCACAGCATTCACAAACTTTGAAATGTTAGTCACTGGGTGACTGTGGTTCATAATTAGGAAAAAAAGGGGCGGGGCAACAACAACCAATCAGATTTCAGCCATTGACCTTAAAGAAAAATGATAAACTGCTGCTATTATCACGGTTTAAATGCTAGGTGTACCAAACTTGGCTCAATTACTCACTGGGTGACTGCGGTCAAAATTTAGGAAAAGTGGGTGGAGCCAAAAACAGCCAATCAGTTTTCACCTCTTGACTTTAATGTAAAATTTTGTATTACCGCCGTTCTCACAGTTTTAAAACCGGAGGCCCCAAACTTGGCACTGACCATGACTAGGTAACTGGGGTTAAAATTCAGAAAACTGGGCGGAGCTTAAGACAGCCAATCACATTTTACCAAACGCTATTCAATGGGAATATTTAAATTCCTGTCAATCTTACACTGTTAATGTAAGAGTGCTCAAACTTGGTCCATTTGGTGAAGGGGTGACTGGGATGCAAATTTTTAAAAGTGGGCGGAGCCAAAAATAGCCAGTTTGTTTGAATGGATTTCAATGGTAAAATTGGATTGGCTTTAAATTTCACCGTTTTAATCCGGATTCTACCGACTTTGTGTACTCTCTAGGCACCGGGGGCGACTGGGCAAGACACCTATAGCGTTTCATAGCCAACATCCCGTGGTTTCTTCAGAAACGACACCCTCTAGTTATACTTTGCATTTTTTACAGATGCTTTATAGCACTTTAAGCAGTTTGTGTTTTTATGTGTTTACTATTTACTTGCATGTCTCATGATATTGACATGCTGATGGTTGACATTGATTGTCATTTACCTTATTCTCAGTTGCAAAGATTTTATTAAGCCCTGCAAGTGAGGATCCTCAGATTATTATATATTTATTTGACTGCCGTTGCCGTCTGATGGTTAAAATGTCCCCTATTGGCCTTGCTCCTGATACGAGTGACTGAAACCCTGTTGAATGGTTGACTGCAGTTAAAAATGTAGACACTACTCTACATTTCTAATTGGTTGCAAATATTTACTTGCCTGAATAATGGCAGTCTATAGGTCTTCCTTGAAATGCAGAAACAGTGACAAATATTACAGTGCACAGTTACATATGCTTGATTTTATATTCCATCATTATGCCCAAAGCACATTTCTTCTATACATTTCTGCAATCAATTCTGAATAGGTATCGGTTAGCCTTAGTTGAGCATTTTAGCAATAAGTGATGTACCTTTAACCCAAGTAGTGGACAAGCTCCATAGTATTTTTTGGCTTCAAGCAGCCCATGGACATGCACTGCATTTGTATCAGAATACTGTAAGGGAACTCACGAAAAAGTAATTTTAAATAAGACTACTTACCTCTGCTCTTCGCCTTCTAGCATCTTCCTGTAGGCATTTATCTCCATATCCAAGGCCAGTTTCACATCCAGCAACTGTTCATATTCCTCCAGCTGGGCCTGTAATGTTTGCCTTATTTCTGTCACCTCACGGTCCTTCTCGGTCATCTGCCTCCTGTGGACTTCATGTGCACGATCCAGCATGTCCTGCAATTCCCGCACTTTAACCTCCAGCGCCGAATTCTACAGTGAAACCCAGAGATGGATTAGAAAGCAGGTTTACTTGTAGAACAATCTCTAAACCGAATATTGGTAATGAAAACATACCTGTCTCTGATACTTGCCCAGCTGGGATGTTAACATATCCACTCTTAGTTTTGTGGCCATAATCTCTTCCCTGGTTGCACTGGCATAATCACTGTTCTTAGCAGCTGCTAGCTGTGCATTCTCCAACTAAAGAAAAAATAAATAAAAGCCCAAAATTCATCACCTAAACCTCTGAAATACAACAAATGGATTGTAAAACATGAATCCTATCATTTACATGACCCTGTCCCTGGTATATTCTCATTTCAGTTTGGTATGCTGGCCAAAATAATAAACATCTCAATGATGCATCCAGAAAACATTATATGTTAGCTGAACAAGTATCACATAACAACCAATCAGATGTTTCCTTTGGAAGAGAAGACCAGTCGGTACTGCTTGCCGTTTGGATGCTTTGGGATACTAGACCTCGTCCAAACTTCAATCAAAGGATACTTGGCATAAATCTACTTCTACATGTTGCTATAAGGGAGATATTATTGGTGATATATAATAAAAGGCATTACCTTACAGTAAACTAAATCAGCATTTACTGGTCACCTGTTTAGAAAAGCAAACTTATTGGTTGCTATGAGTCACTGCCCCTGGGAAATCTTGGTGTATTATTACATATGGGGGTTAATTTGGCTAACTGCAATGATAACCATAGCTTTAGGAACATTCTAGTTTGCAAAAAAACATTTTTATAGATTATTTATTACTGCTTTGACTCCAACAGCTTCCGCTCCTTTTTTGAAGAAGTTTCCGCAAGTGAGTGACAAGCAACCGTCAGGCAGGGGCCGCACAAAAGGAACCCCATGTGGAGGGGGGAAAAAAAAAAAAAAAAAAAAAAAAGAGGCCGGGGACGTAAACCATAGAGGTCCTGATTTTTTTATCTGTCCCAACACAAGCTAACTGCTGCAGAGGAAAGTCTGCTTCAAAAAAGGTCTGTCTTTTCTCCTTGCTTGTCACTTTAACTGTTTTGATTGGGAGATAGATTATTTAAATTATGCAAAATGTGCAGGATCTGACTATTGAGTAAACGAATTTAAGACTAAAATGTCTTTTCACGCCCTCTCTTGTTTACCCAACAATTAAGCTTTTCAAACAAGCTGTGTAGCGGGATATACTTTGGGAAATTACTACGGGTGAACAGGCAGCAATTAGATCACTGTTACTGATACAAGTGTTTACAGACGTTTACCTGGGGAGCCAGTGATACAGTTAAGTATCGACATGCAATAGAGGGATTTTTTTTTTTTAAACAGGAACACCCCTTTTGTCCAGTAATATATGCTTTGTCCAATAATATATGGTGAGAAACTGCTCTTCTTCCATCGCTTCATCAATGATATGATCATCATATGGAGTGGCACAGAGAAGGAGATCTGTTAGATTGTTGATTCACTTATGGAATACAACGTGAACATTTAAATTGTTTTGGCGTGGAACTTTGGAGGAAAGACAATTTAGAATATACACTCTTTCAAAAAGCCACAGATAAAACTGTTCTCCTCCATTATAATAGTTGCCATCCGCGGTCTGTGAAAACATCATTACTGATCTCGCAATACTGTTGGGTATTCAGAAATAATTCTGATAAATGTTTAGCAGGGCAACAGATAAAGGAGATGTGTAAATGATATAGAGACAGGGGATATTCATCCAAGGTTTTAGACCAGGCCCTTGAAAAGCACGACTAACACCGATAGGGGACGTCCAAATTTGGTTTTAAGCACCAAGTATAATTTGAATAAAGTCATTAAGGATCAATGGAGAATAATTACAGCAGATGAGGGCTTAGGTAAGGTTGTCCCAGAGGCATGAGTTTAATCCATTGCTATTCAGTAATCTGTATTTTGAAATTAACTATCCATTTTCCTTTGTGCAGGGTTTTGTTTTCTATCACATGAGCAGTCGAGAGACATGCCGTTAGGGGGAGTGCCTTTGTGTGGTAGGTCTTATACCAGGCCGAGAATCAACCCTATGTGGCGTTAGCCATAATAGATATTGACATAGATCTAGTTTATAGCCCTTTTACAAGTGAATTTGCATTTGCACCAAAAAAAGTCTATTAACCTAGGTACTTACTATTCTAGAAACACTTTGCATCTTAAAACAAAGCCGTTATTTTGGTACCTGGTCTTGCTCCTCCATTGCATCTACCTGTTCTTGGATCTCACACTCACTCAAATTCTTTAGTTCTTTAGTCTCACCTTGCTGTTCTAAAACCTCAATTGTATCCAGAGTAAAATGTATCTGTAGGTATAAATAGCAGGAGACTTTAGATCTTTAAGAAACACAGCTTTGATAGGTACACCTATTTTTTACACAGTGATGCAGTGTAATTTGTTGCCTTTTTTTGATAAATAGGCCCCATGGGGATAGTGAAGAAGAACAGAAAGCCGTAGTTTCCCATGAGTATTAATATGAATCATGCCCATTTTTGTGTGTCTGCAATCACATCCCCTCAGCAGCAAAATAATTTCACAGAAGCTATACTGCCATTAGAAGATGGAAAAGTTTGATCTATTTTGCAATTCTACAATGCAAAAAAAATATAAACTTGAAATATTCTAAAATGAAGTGAAACTTTGCTCAGGCTATAGGTTAGTTATTTGTGTTTGCTTATGGAGTATGCCGTCATACCTACCTCTGTGCCAGTCTTGTCTTTCTTGATGAAACTAATATGGTTGCACAAAAGTCAGATTTAATTTATTTATCATCATTAAACATACCATTCCTAACACAGTAAAAAAAATTATTTTTATGCAGAAAAGGGCATCCCCACTAGAAAGAAAAGCACCCTTAAATGGATTTAAAAATCACAATTAGTTACCTTTGCACTGAAATTCTTCTCCAGTTGTTCCTTATAGTCAGAGATTTGTTGCTCATGGTCACTCCTTAGTTCCTGAAGTGCCTCAGCTAGTTTGCTTTCGAATTCAATCCGCCGGCCTGAATCTATTTCTACAATCCTCGAGTCATGGCGCTTCTTTATCTCCTTAACCTCCTGCAGCCAAGAGAGATGGAAATCTTTACTTCAAGATATTTTAACTGAAACATGGCTTTCAGACACAACATATAGATTCCAGTCCAGCAGTACACAGAATTAGTTAAAAAGCAGTGTTTATGTGCCACAAAATGCCATTTTGCAGCACAATAAAACACTGTTTTTTTCATTAATTTAGTGTACTGCAGGACAGGAATATTTTTTCTTGGATGTGATCCCTGGCAGTGTGAAACCAGCATGCATCCGACACTGTCACGAGTGAAAGCTTTGCTGTGCAGCACCTTGTGTTTATATGGCTTTCAAATACATCATGGCTTTGTACCATCATGCTCAAAATTGCTTAAAAGAACAGTTCAGTGTAAATATTAGTTGGTAATTAGGTAGGTTTTGTGAAATAAAAAAATGTTTCTAATACAGTTTGCAAAAAATGTAATCTAGAAAGGATTGAGCGACTGGATGTCTATACATAATAGCCAGAACACAATTCACTCCTTTGCAGCTGTCTAACTCCGAGTTGCAACTTGAGGGAGAAGCACTTGGGACATAACTGTTCAATTAGTTTGCTTTTGATCCTTAGCATGCAGATCAGATTTGAAAGCAAACGAACTAAAGGTTAAAAGAGTGAATTTGGACATGTGTGTCTTTTTTCAACCTAACTTACCATGTTACTATTTAACTGAGCAGTTATGTCCCATATGGTTCCCTTTCAATTCACTGATTGGTTACAGACCTGAAAACGTATTCTGACTATTATCGGTCATCCTTTCACTCAACCCTTTATACATTTGATTTTTGGCTATCGAAAGCATTTTTTTGTTTTTGCACAGCCTTTTTATATACCCAGTTTCATTTTCGAACTCAACAGTTCAGGCAGTAAAATCAGCATTGTCCCAGACACCCAAGAGCACATCATTGTTACATACCTGCTCATGAATATTCTTTTGGAAATCCAGTTGTTCTCGAATAGTCTGCATTTTATTCTCCAAGTCGACCCTCCATAACATTTCATCGTGAAGCTGTTTGGTTGTATCCCTTAAAGAGGATTCAAGCTAAAGGGTAATTGAAATAAATCACAATCTGTAAAAATGGTTGAAATTGTCATTGCCTATATTTTTTTTAATGTAACAAACTATTTAACATTGGCTCACTGTTGATCACTGTGTTAAAAACCTAATGATGGAAGAGATGGCTGGTAGATATAACAGTAAAAAGGAAACTATTGGTTCTTAATGCACAAAAGGATATTTTACATCAGATCTATTAAATATGAACACCGTTTAAAGGGGAAGGAAACCTAGTCGGCGCAAACCCCCCACCCCCCTCCCATTTGTTGCCCACCCTCCCTCCTCCCCCCTGGCCTACCCGTCCCACTGGGCAAATGCCCCTAACTTGTTATTTACCCTTCTGCGCAGGTCCAGTCCAGGGAGTTCACCGACGACATCTTCTTCCACGCGATCTTCTTCCTGCTTTGAACGGCCCATGCGCAGTAGAATCATTTCGCCGGTACGATCTACTGCGCATGCGCGTGACTTTTGGCGCATGTGCAGTAGATCCGTACCGGCGAAATGATCCTACTGCGCATGCGCCAAAACGCCGTTCACAGCAGGAAGAAGATCGCGTGGAAGAAGATGTCGTCGGTGAACTCCCTGGGCTGGACCTGCGCAGAAGGGTAAGTAACAAGTTAGGGGCATTTGCCCAGCGGGACGGGTAGGCCAGGGGGGGAGGAGGGAGGGTAGGCAACAAACGGGAGGGGGGTGGGGGGTTTGCGCCGACTAGGTTTCCTTCCCCTTTAAGGTATTTTTTTTTTTTTTTTTCCTTTCTGCTTCCCCCCAGTCAGGTGCTCTGAAGGATTTACTTAAAGCTTACATTTCTCCTTAAGGCAACTATGGCTTGTATGACAAAATTTAACTAGATGAATTCAATTAAGGGCAAATCTATGCACGAGAAACCACAGACCACTTGCAGGGAAGTGGTTCACCAGTGACTAGGATTAAGGCACTTACACTAGTGATTTGGGCTCTCTGCTCTTGAAGCTGCTCTTCTAAACCTCTTTTGCCACTTAAAGTAGTTGCAAGCTCGGCTTCTTTGGTGTTCAGTTTACTTTCGAAGTCCCTGAGCTGATTCTGGACCAGACATAGATTGGTTTCTTTTTTATTATTTCTGCAAAAGATAAAAATATAGACTTAGTTTCCATTCAACGTAAAAAATAAAATATTTTGTACCATCTACTACACACAAAACATTAACTCTATAGCTGCAAGTCCAACAAAGAAATAAAAGCAGCATTTATTGGTAAATTGTAGTAGGTGGAAATGACATTAGCCCAGAAGAGAACAACGCTATACCAACTGCACCTGTGCCTCTTTTTCTTATCATACCCACAACACATTTCCTATACTGTTTTATCAGATCACCATTTACTATGTTATCAGAGAAATTATAGCTAGACCCAGTACTTGGGTACCCAGTGTTAGGACTAGATCACCAGGGGTGTTTTCATTTGAAGTGTGAATTGCTAGTCTATTATTAGCTAACAATTGAGAAACATAAATCAGCCAGTGAGAAATAAGCCTACAAGTTTGGAATTTCCCACTCAAGCAACTTAAAACCTGCAGACATTGTTTGCTCTGAATTCCATTTATAGATGGACCAAAAAATAATACAATCAAACTTCATATAGATGCCATAAGAATGAAGTAGCCAAGTGTAATTATAATTCCATTGAGAAGTTAGTTAACGGGGTCTAAATGTATTCAGATTTACACAAATGTACTCAACTGGCAGTTATTCATCTGCAGCTATAGGGGGGTGCACCAGGGCACTTGGAGACTTCCTCACTGCTTTAATCGTCCCCTGAATCTTGCATGCATGTAACCAAAAGCCATCAATCTTAACATGCATCAGTCATTACTAGAAATGCATTTAATAGGACGCTCACATAAATTATTGTAGATATGGTTTTGGCCTATGTCAGGAGGAATGCTCCTTATGTGCAACAGGCAGTTTCTGTTCATGTGAATGACAGGTAAGAGGAATTGGTTGTTAATGTTACACAGGCCATAAAACATACAGTAAATGAACCTTTATTATTTCCCCATAAAGTAATTACTTGTTAGCAGTTAAGAGAAGGACCAAAAATAATTTCTGAGGTCAGCGGCACAGTTTGCCCATTTTCAATGCACCACCCACTGACAACCTCCTGTAGTTACAATTAACTTGAACTGTCAAAATGTACAGAAGCGAATGGTGAAAGAGCAACTTTTTGGGGGACATAAGAGCCTCTGATGAATACACAATGAGGCCCATTTATCCTGCTGTGTAATACAGTGGAGAAAACATCCCTGGTGATGTTGCCCATCAGGCCCGGACGGGAAATCTGTGGGTTTAGAGGGGCTGCTGTAAATTGCCATAGGCAGTCACTATTTATTGGGCTGGTGGGGGGCTGCGTGGCCTGCTTGGGCCTCTTTGTACCCGAAATGCCAGGGCCGATTTTGAATCTCAGTCCAGACGTGTTGCCCATAGCAACCAAATCAGATCTTTGCTTTTGTTTTTAGAAGTGTTGAAATCTAATTGCTGATTGTTACTGTGGGCAACACCACCAGGGATGTTTTTCTCCAGTGTTTTACACAGCATGATAAATTGTCCTAATCTGCAATACAGACACCTAGGATCTTATTAGCCATGCTGAGTGAAAGACATTCCTTTATGCAACTAGAAAGTAATGGTTCATTAAAAAAATGGATACAAAAAACTGCTTTAACAAAAGTCAAGCAAGTCGAATGCCCATCCCTATGTTGTTAAATAGCTAAATGAAAGGAGTCTAAATCATCATTGTCGCAAAGCAAGGAGTCTGAAGCATCACTGTCGCAAAGCAAGGAGTCTGAAGCATCACTGTCGCAAAGCAAGGAGTCTGAAGCATCACTGTCGCAAAGCAAGGAGTCTGAAGCATCACTGTCGCAAAGCAAGTAGTCTGAAGCATCACTGTCGCAAAGCAAGGAGTCTGAAGCATCACTGTCGCTAAGCAAGGAGTCTGAAGCATCACTGTCGCAAAGCAAGGAGTCTAAAGCATCACTGTCGCAAAGCAAGGAGTCTAAAGAATAGTTGTCGCAAAGCAAGGAGTCTAAAGCATAGCTGTCGCAAAGCAAGGAGTCTAAAGCATCTTTGTCGCAAAGCAAGGAGTCTAAAGCATTGTTTTCACAAAGCAAGGAGTCTAAAGCATCGTTGTCGCAAAGCAAGAAGTCTAAAGCATTGTTGTCGCAAAGCAAGGAGTCTAAAGCATCTTTGTCGCAAAGCAAGGAGTCTAAAGCATCTTTGTCGCAAAGCAAGGAGTCTAAAGCATCGTTGTCACAAAGTAAGGAGTCTAAAGCATTGTTGTCGCAAAGCAAGGAGTCTAAAGCATCTTTGTCGCAAAGCAAGGCGTCTAAAGCATCATTGTCGCAAAGCAAGGCGTCTAAAGCATCTTTGTCGCAAAGCAAGGAGTCTACAGCATCGTTGTCACAAAGCAAGGAGTCTAAAGCATCGTTGTCGAAAAGCAAGGAGTCTAAAGCATAGTTGTCGTAAAGTGTAGGGACCCCTACTGGGTAATCTGCCCTGCAGCTTTAAGGCCCCCACCTTTTTTCTTAGAGTGATCTGCCAGGAGAGAATGACACTCCCCTGCTTCACTGCTATATAGTGTGTGTAGGGAGTGGCCACTTCCTCTTTGGCCTGTGGATGGTGATCCAGCTGGGTGTGCTCAGGGGAGCCTGGGCACAGATAGGCCCAGAAAGGCCCATATTCTTTGGAAGAAGAAGTCGGGGACCAGGTAACCCCGTGAATGAGGAATAGTTGCACTAGGGCAGACTTGTTATAGTCTCTCTAGGAGTGAAAGGCAGAGAGGTGAGAGAGAAAGAGCAGCTGAAGCTCCAACAAGGATTTGCAGTAAGGGAGTAGCTTCCCAGAGGCTTTATGTGTTGCCTCCAGTCAGGGACCTCAGTGAAGAGGGACTGTAGGGTAGAAGCTGCTTTCCTGACAACTTCCAGGAGGGAATGTGTGTGAATACTGCAAATGCCTAATGGAGACCTTTCCTCTGTGAGAAATGCCTAATGCCTGCAGCTCTGTGTGAGAAATGTGCTATTGCCTCAGCTCCTGCGTGAGTACTAAACCTGTGGTCACTTGCCTCGTGCATAGTTAAATAAACCTTTTTCTGTTTTACTGCAAGAACCTCCTGGCGCCCATCTTTTGTTGTATGCACAGTAGCCTGGGGGGATGTAGTTGCACTACACCATAGAGGGAACACTTCCACATGGCGAAGGCCCTGACCCTGTTGTGTGAAGTCGCGTGTAACCCATGCTTCTACTGCTAGCTGGACAGTTTAACTATTTGTGTGCTATGCAGCCCAAATAGGTGTTACATTTGGCGCCCAACGTGGGGCTCGATTCCCTAAAACCAGGCTGTGCATTGTTTTGTTCGAATCGTACGAATGGATGTACGAATTTGTCGGAGTGTACGAATGGATCGTACAAATTTTTCGAAGTGGATAAACGGAACGTACGAATTCTTCGAATCGTATGGATTTCCTTCGAAGTATTTGGCCGTGGGTTCGGGCTTGGAGGTTCGCCCCGAATTTCACGAAGGCCTGCGGATGTCAGTTGGATGGGAGGAAGATGGATGTCCCGGATGGAGCCATTTCCTGCTCATGTGTGATCCCGGATCATGGATCTGGAAGAGGAGAACCTGGAGGATGGATTCTTCTGATGTTTGCTACAGCTCTTCTATGGACTCCTGCAGAGTGAGATGCCTAGAGTGCTGCTTGCTTGTTTTTTGTGGCTGGAAGGACTGCTGGACTAAGTGGGTTCTAATTCAGGACTATTGATCCCCACCACAACTCTTCTGCCTTCACCTACTCGCTGAGTAGTGTTTCTGCACCCAAGGATTGGCCTGTGTGGACCCTTGGGGGGGGTGAGAAGTATTTTTGCTGATGTGTAATAAAGTTGACCAACTGCAAATGTTTATTATGCAATTGAAAATGTTTGATACAGTATTGTGCATGCTGTGTTTCCTTTACAGTGACCATTGTTACCAGGTATGCCTTAGGAGAGGATACCAGAAGTGGATGTGATGGTACTGTAAGTTGATATATGTTGGGGATGTTTAAACCATTGTCGGGACGAAATGGGTTTTTCCCCCGGGTGTATGTAGGGACCCCTACTGGGTAATCTGCCCTGCAGCTTTAAGGCCCCCACCTTTTTTCTTAGAGTGATCTGCCAGGAGAGAATGACACTCCCCTGCTACACTGCTATATAGTGTGTGTAGGGAGTGGCCACTTCCTCTTTGGCCTGTGGATGGTGATCCAGCTGGGTGTGCTCAGGGGAGCCTGGGCACAGATAGGCCCAGAAAGGCCCATGTGCTTTGGAAGAAGAAGTCGGGGACCAGGTAACCCCGTGAATGAGGAATAGTTGCACTAGGGCAGACTTGTTATAGTCTCTCTAGGAGAGAAAGGCAGAGAGGTGAGAGAGAAAGAGCAGCTGAAGCTCCAACAAGGATTTGCAGTAAGGGAGTAGCTTCCCAGAGGCTTTATGTGTTGCCTCCAGTCAGGGACCTCAGTGAAGAGGGACTGTAGGGTAGAAGCTGCTTTCCTGACAACTTCCAGGAGGGAATGTGTGTGAATACTGCAAATGCCTAATGGAGACCTTTCCTCTGTGAGAAATGCCTAATGCCTGCAGCTCTGTGTGAGAAATGTGCTATTGCCTCAGCTCCTGTGTGAGTACTAAACCTGTGGTCACTTGCCTCGTGCATAGTTAAATAAACCGTTTTCTGTTTTACTGCAAGAACCTCCTGGCGTCCATCTTTTGTTGTATGCACAGTAGCCTGGGGGGATGTAGTTGCACTACACCATAGAGGGGACACTTCCACATGGCGAAGGCCCTGACCCTGTTGTGTGAAGTCGCGTGTAACCCATGCTTCTACTGCTAGCTGGACAGTTTAACTATTTGTGTGCTATGCAGCCCAAATAGGTGTTACAAAAGCAAGAAGTCTAAAGCATCTTTGTCGCAAAGCAAGGAGTCTAAAGCATTGTTGTCGCAAAGCAAGGAGTCTAAAGCATTGTTGTCGCAAAGCAAGGAGTCTAAAGCATCGTTGTCGGCGTCACAAAGCAGGAGCCATGCAGGGTCAGGCTGCACAATGTTGCTAGATCTTTTACTAAACGACAGTAAGACACAGCACTCAAATACATTGTAGAAGTATTCAATGGGCACAATTGTATGGAGCACAAGGGTACGATGCTGACTGGAGAGGAACAAGCGCTGCTTTTGAAACTACAACCCCCCTGTAACAACTGATGCAGAGAGCGGCTGCTGCTGGAATGGCGCATTCCATTGAAAGTTAGGGGGGGGGATTATTGGTACAACCCCATCTAGCGATTGGTTCACACTACACAAACGTATGAATGGCATTTAAAATTGCAGGGATTTTTGTTTGGCAATCGCAGCGGTACTACTAGTCTAGCTAATTCTGCTGTAGTACGGTCACGTGGTGTAACAAACAGGGTCTCTTTGTGGAGGAAAGACCTATGAATTCCCAGTTTAGGCCGGGAAGAGTCCATAAGCGTTGTAGGGGGGTGTGTGAAAGACACGTACCTGGCCTGTAGTTGTCGGTGCTCTTCTCGGACCTTGCCCAGTTCAACCTGCAACCGGGCCCGTTCATTGGCCGTTTGGTCGAGCAGCTTGCGGGCATCGGCTAACTCGGTTTCATAGAGCTGCTTGAGGTTGGTCACTTCCCGGCTAGAAACCTCCTCTCTCTCCTCTAGTTGGATCTTCAGCAGCGACTTGTCCGCCTCAAGAGACCGCACACGCTCTATGTACGCGGCCAGACGGTCATTGAGGTGCCGCAAGTCCTCTTTCTCTTGCATACGACTGATGCGCGTCGGGCTACCAGGAGAAGGGGCGGCGGAGCCATGTTCCCGGGCCCGGCTGGGGGTGGACGTAGCCATATTGTCTCTGAGTCCCGTAGAAAGGGCAAAAGCCGGCGTGAGAGGCGTAGCCCCCTTATATTTCCCCCTCTGGTCTGGGACTGTTACACAGAAGAAGGCGGAGAGCGTTCCTTATACAGAGCTGTCAGGCACCAACAGGTGGAAGGATACTTAACCCGTTTTGCGCTACGGCCTCGGGCCGCCTTACTCGTAGGAAAGCGCAATCCTACGCCCTGGTATGATCATATATCCGCTTGCCTTGCGCTCTACAAGGGTCCATGTAATGTTCAGTGGTAAATTGCACATTGAATACAACTATTTTCAAAACCAGCCAATTCAGCTACAAAACCAGCCCAAAACTAGCCAAAAAGCACTTCAAAAGTAGCCCAAAAATAGCTCACTATGCACAGTAAAAAAACAAACAATTTTCACTGTTTCAGTCTAAAGCATTCACAATTTTTTCCATGAAGCAAAATGGGACAGAGTTGCCTGTCACCAGAGGTGTAACTAGAGGGGCCCATAGGGCCTTAAAGGGGACCCGTCACCCAAAAAAAACATTCCAAATCCTATTTTATCACATTATTCAAGCAAAATGAACTTTAATTACACTATATAAATTATTTGAATCTGTTTTTCTTCAGTCTGGGAATTCATAATTATAGTAAGCAGACAGGAGCCATTTTGTGGACACTGTTATTAAGACAAGCCTTGCATCATCTCAGAATCTTGTTTGTGCACCAGAATGGGGGACCTGATGTCCATTTCCTTGCCCTGGCTACACAATGAAATGGTAAAGAGAACTGGGGGAATGTGTGGAGAGCAGTGACATCTAGGAAGTGCTGAATGGAAAGTGAAAGTAATTGTCTGCCCCGCCTCTATGCCACTGGCATAGAGGAGGGGCAGACAATATTTGATTGACAGCTGAGATTTTTAAATGAGCTTACAACAGCTATGAATGCTTTAATAAAAAATAGAAATTGGATTTCATGTTTAATTTGAAAAGGACTTTTATTATACAGATTTTTGTGTCTGGATGACAGGTCGACTTTAATACACGTAGAGTTGAAATAAATATTGGTAAAACAGGACGACCTCTAGACATTTTGATGGGCAGTAGATTTTTGCCTCAATATTGTCTGAATATTTTATGAACTTTAAAACACAGGAACCAAGAAAATAGTAATTGTGGCACGTGCAAAAGTTTGAACACCCTAGCAAATCAGTATTTGGTAAGACCCCACCTTGGCACAGATTACAGCATGTAAATGCATTATGTATCCATCTGAGAGTCTTTCATTTATGTTTTACGGATTTTCACGCATATTTCCTTGCAGATTACTTTAAAATGCTGAGATTTTACCAATTTGCATGTCTGAGACCTACCCACAGATTTTCAATGATGTTTACGGTAAGTCCAGGGGGCTGTTAGGGCCATTCCAAAACCCTTAGCTTTATTTTCTTCAAGTGGCTCAAGGTGGCTTTTGAGGTATGTTTAGTATCACTGTCTTGATGTAGGAGCCTGATCCCCTTTTTTAGCCTGACTGTTTTACGATAGCATACAAAATGAGCTGATCTTTAGTAGAAGATATTCTTCCCTCTATATATACATGCTTCCTGTGCTGTTAGCTGCCACACAACCATAACATATTAACCCCCATATTTAACAGTTGACAATGTGTTTTTTCACTGGTCCTTTTTTCCCTCAAACAAATATTTGCTGATTGTGGCTAAAGAGTTCAATTTGTAAACTATCTGTTCCACAGCACTTGTTTCCAAAAGGCCCCTGGTTTGTCTAGATACTCTTTTGCATAACTCAAACATTGCAGGTAAGGCTCCTCCTGATAACTCTTCCATTCAGGTGATGTTGGTGCAAGCAACACTGCCCAATGGAAAAGTGCAACACATCTCCTGTGTCAGATAGACTTTCCTAGGTCCTTTACATTCATATCAGGGTTTGATTTGCCTTTCTGGCAGCATATAAGCAGTTGTCTCTGTTTTCTTGCTCTTCCAGATGTTGCCTTGAGTTACATTCCTTCATGATGTTACAGAGCAGTGATCCCCAACCAGTGGCTCATGAGCAACATGTTGCTCACTAAAACCTTGGATGTTGCTCCCAATGGCTCCAAAACAGGTGCTTATTTTTTAATTCCTGGCTTGGAGGCAAGTTTTAATTGTATAAAAACCAGATTTACTGCCAAACAGAGCCTCCTAAAGACTTCCAGTCCATATAGGGGCTTTTTTCATGCTTGTGTTGCTCCCCAACTCTTTTTTACAATTTAATGTGACTAATGGTTAAAAATGTTGAGAACCCGTGCTGTAGAGGAACAGCCCAAAACTTGGGGTGTCAGAGATTTTATATAGCTCTGTCATTGTCAGCAAATGACAGCTCCTAATGGCTATTAAGGCCTAATGAGGGACCTTGTTTATCATTGCACAAGGGGGTGGGTGTTCATACTTTCACAAATGCCACAATTACCATTTTATTTGTTTCAACATTTGTAAAAACAAAAATGTGCATTAACATTGCAAATATGTTTTTACACACTGATTCCTGTAGTAGTTGCTACTTTTCGCTTACAAAACTAAATATATAATTGGGCAAAGGTTGCCCAAACTTTTGCAAGGAGGATGAAGACATTTTCATGTATTTAATGGTGATAATTTAAACTTGCCTTTTTATTAATGACGCCCAATGCAAAAGCACAGGTTTTCATATCCAAACAGACTGAAGCTGCACACTTGTAAACCCAGTCCAACAACTACAGACACAATTGCAGAATAATTAAAAGAAAGCCCTGTACGAAATTAGTAGACTAACAGGAAGGTGGCATATTTAACTTTCGTCTAGAACAAATAATGACAAGTTGGATGTGGTGTAACAATTCTGGCATTTGCAACACATTTTTCCATGTGTTAAGAACAGTGCATTCAGAAAATGGCATTAAATTGTCATTAACACAAGAATGCCAATCTTTTTCGGAATAGAAAAAATTATTTTGTTATAGCAGGCATAAGTTATTTTAAAATGGTGTTAACATGTGGCATTAGACCATTCGCAAGAGCCAAATTACATTTTACACCACTGTTGCCAACAACAACATTTTTGTAAACCCCTGAATCCAATCATTTTTCCAGGACAACTAACCAGCACTATAAATTAGATAAAAGTAGCTACATACAGCAGCATGTACATCACCTTTATCCAAAACAAAGAGAAGCTCTCCAGTGTCCATACTCACTGCTCTGTTATCCACTGTATTTGTATTATGGTGACGGGGCTGGCTAGAGTCAAAGTCCTGGAGGACCCTCAGAAAATATCTAGTATAGGTAAATCTAAAGCTGGCCATAGACGCAAAGATCCGATCGTACGAATCAACGTACGATCGGACTTTCCCATCTCCCGACCCTCCACTAACCATTCAGATCAAAGTCTTTACCATTCCGATCAAATAAGAACAGATCACCCAATGTTCTGCCCCTGACAGCAATCGTAGGATACTTATGTCTGACAACACTAGTGACAGTCTCCCTCTGAAAATCGTACGATCGGTAATACACGCAGAGATATTATCGGCAGCCGACAGAAATTTTCTAACCTGTCCGATCGACCAAACGACCGATCTCCGACGGACGAAAAATGTCGGGACTCTCCACACATGGTCCGAAAATCGTACGAATCCACGATTCGTATGATCGGATCTTTGCGTCTATGGCCAGCTTAAAACAACTGGACTTGCTGAGTAATCATTGAAGACGTTTCATTACTCATCCAAGCAGCGTCTTCAGTTCAACTGACTGGTGTGGTTAGTTCTCAGCATACAAACTCATCCACTAATCCAATCACAATGGCACATTGTAACTACTACTAGATATACCATGACCTGGATGAAAAAAAATCTTCATAGTCACCCTGGGAAATGTTTAGCTCAGAAAAGGTGAGAGAGGAAAGAAAGTGGAATAAAAATCTTCGACCCCTATCTTAGGGATTGGAGCAGTGATCCCCAACCAGTGGTTCATAAGCAACATGTTGCTCACCAACCCCTTTGATGTTGCTCTCAGTATCCTCAAAGCAGGTACTAATTTTTGAATTCTGGCTAAAGGTGTACTGCCAAACAGAGTATCCTGTAGGCTGCTAGTCCACATAGGGGCTACCAAATAGCCAATCACAACACAAATTTTCATGCTTGCACTTCCCCAACTCTTTTTACATTTGTATAAATACGTTTTTTCTGTGGTAAACGTGTGTTCGGTGCATATTACAATCACAAGAACTTTAAACTAAATTGTTAGGCCAGCTAGCTAGCTTTGTCATGAGCACTGGTATGTGAGTTGGATGCAGTTAGAGACATCCTACTTTATCTGTATACATCTGCTACTTGTACCTGCATTTAGGTTCCATTTAAATTACTTGTATACTGAGGTGACCCAAACCCATTTATGTAAAGCCAGGAGAATGACCAGACTCCTAATAATAACAGGGCGAATATACTGTAAGGGCTGTGTTTGAACTGGGAAAATATTCACACTTATAAAGAAAGATATACTGTATATGCTACAAAATCAAAACTCCATTTATTGACATATACATTAAAAAGAACCATAACCCTATCCATAAAAAATATGTAACAGCTGAACTCTCATAGCAGAGGGGCCTATTACCAATGTTCCCTTAAATTGCTTCTCCAAGTGTGCAAGAAAATTATTTTGTGTGCTCATTTCAAACTATTATGTGCTCAACGGTGTGCTCAAGTCAGAATTGATACAAAAATGTTGTGTTTTCACACAAAATTGTTTGCACACACCACAATTTGTTGGTGAGCTGGCCTCAAAATTTTGTGTGCTTTGAATAATGCAAATTTCATATAGTCATAGTGCTGGTACTTCAAAAGTACTAACTATGAAAGATTTTTGTGTTAACATTTTTTCTCAACCATTTGAGGGACATGCCACATTTGTTTTAGGGTGGGCTTATGACTAGGACATTAGAGGATCTCTTTTGTCTTTATTTTGCTTCCTTGAACATTTGTAATAATAAGTGGCCACTTCAATAATTTGCACCAACATTTCTAGTAAAGACGTATATACGACCTATATGTACCCATCCTATTCAAATTGACCTAAACTTAATTGTAGTTTCGCTCGGCAGAATTTAACGCTAAAAGATCGCTATGAAATGGTTGCGCTGACAAATTAACGCTAGCGAAACTTCACCGGCGTTCGGCTGCTGAGACGCAGCTTTGCATTTTAGTCAATTAGCGTACTGGTAATGAAATTGCACCTACCGAACTGTGGTGGATCATTTGCTGGTTGAAATTAACTCTTTAGTGAATTCAGCCCTTAATGTGTTAGAAAAAAGAATATGGCAGTTCATTATACACTTTTAAAGGAATTGTTCAGTATTAAAATAAAAACTGGGTAAATAGGCTGTGTAAAATAAAACATGTTTATAATATAATTAGTTAGCCAAAAATGTAATGTATAAAGGCTGGAGTGTCAGGGAGCCTGTCGGCTCCCAGCGGGAGACATCTGGACCAAGGAGGAAGCTTAGGGTAAAGGTTCAAGTTTGCGGTATCCAGAAAGGGGTCAGGCGTAATCGTAGTCAAGTTCAGGCAAATGTTCAAAAAGGCAGGCAGCAGGAAACAGGATCAGGGTCAAACCAAGGGTCAGGAAACCAGGAAACAAGAATATAGAAACTAAGAAAACCCAGGAACACAATATAGCAATTACTATTGAACCGGCGTCTTCGGCGTCCTTTTATTTTAAATTTGGTGCCAAAACACGGCGTAATGACGTCAGACGTTTGCGGGCCGACATCAACGCTCCGGCGCCAAAACCTGTGCAGCTACCATCGGCGCCGCCCTCTTGGATTCACCATCGCTGGGAAGGTAGGCGCGCCACAACGCTCCTGACATGGAGTTACTGGATATATAACAGAACAGAACACTACTTCCTGCTTTGCAGCTCTCTTGGTTTCCACTGATTGGTTGCCAGGCAGTAACCAATCAATGACTTGAGGATGGGGCACATGGGTCATAACTGTTGCTTTTGAATCTGAGCTGAATGCTAAGGCTCAGTTGCAAACTCACTGAACGGTTATGTCCCATGTGGCCCCCCTTCAATTCGCTGACTGACTCAGAGAGCTGCAAAGCAGGAAGTAGTGTTCTGGCTATTATGTTACACAACCAGTCACTCCAGCCCTTATTACATTACTAACTATATTAGAAACATGTTTTATTTTGCAGTCTATCTATTTACCCAGTAATCTACATCTGAACTGTTCATTTAAATATAGAATATATGTGCTTTAGAAAGTAATGATTTGAGCTGATTTATTGAACATTTCTGTAAAAATAACTGATCGTCCCACCACCTGTTCAACTTCCTGCTTCCTCCTTTCCCAGGCTGTGCAGGGGAGCTGGTGGCACTCCACACACTGCACTTTAACATAGGAACCAACCAGCAGCTAGGCTGACCTGATAGGTGACTGAAAACACACACATGTCTGGTAGGTATGGCAGGAATGATTTCAGTATATACTGTAGCACAGGGGTCCCCCAACCTTTTGTACTCGTGAGCCACATTTAAATGTAAAAAAGGGTTGGAGAGCAACACAAGCATAAAAAAGTCCATGGGGATGTCAAATAAGGGCTGTTATTGGCTGTTTGGTAGCCCCTATCTGGACTGGTGGCCTACAGAACTGTTTGGCAGAACACCTGTTTTTTTATGCAACCAAAACTTACCTCCAAGCCAGGAATTTAAAAATAAGCACCTGCTTTGATGCCACTGGGTGCAACATCCAAGGGATTTGTGAGCAACATGTTGCTCGCGAGCTACTGGTTGGGGACCCCTGCGTGTAGCACCTGTTTTTGTTTTCACAAAGAGGCATCTTTTACTCTAATCTACAGGTGTAGTTGTACTGCAAAATTCCACTTTGTACTCAACCTGAAAGATAAAGCTGTAAGAGTTAATGCTTATGGTGAAATGTGATGTCAGCTGTTTGTAGTAACAATCTGGAAATAGTAACTGATGTAAATTCAGGGCACTCGGCACTGTCGGAATGATTTATCAACCTTGCTGCACTGAATTATTTACATTCTGGGTTCCCAATTACTCCATTATCTTTATAGAATCTTTGTGCACACAACTGAGTTGTAACCTTGGCTGATGTTATTGATGTGGACAAATAAAGGCATGTTGTAATCAATATAAGAAAAAAATGAAAACAGTTAATTTGTAACAGAAATGAACATGTACTGTTGAAGGAATTGTATTGGTTTTGATTATAGTGACCTTTTTCTGCTTTCAGGCAAAGGGATAGTTCTTGGAAATGAAACAGCTGTAACAATTAAAAAGTAAAGTGCCTGACTTTTTCTTCTCCAAGAGTGAAGAAGTAACCCACTGTATCCATCAATAATTAGCTTGTATGCATGTACAATATCATTTTATTTATACTAGGATAGGCAGCACTGTACAATTTTACAATACAGACAAGTGCACACTGGGAAGACTAACCTTAATAAGTGTAACACCTCAACATCCACTTATTTTGTAAGGAGCAATTAAGTATTGTGGTTTTAGTCTTTCCCTGATGCCCATTTTGAGGTGTCTAGGAGATGGTATAAACCCATAGAACATAAATATTGATATTCTGGCAGGTTTACAACTGGTTACAAAAAGATGTGGTATTATACTTGCAAAGTCAAAAGCTCACAAGCCAGAATGGTGTTGGACAGGGTTGGGACTATGGGTAGACAGGTGACTAGGGCATATACTGTCAGAGGGGGCACTGTTGCTAATATTATATCTTTACCAAACAAAAGAGGACCCTGCTGACAACTAATATATAAAGCATGAAACAACTAAGCAGAGAGCTCTATATTTCAGATCACTGAACTGCAGCTTTTATATGTTAATCCTAAAATATCAAATTTGCATAGTTATTTCATCTTTACATAAGTATTTAATATTCTGTAGTGCCACCGTTTGAGCCAGTGACCATTTTAAGAGGTTATTTACTAAACTCCAGCAAAAATCCTGAAAAATTCGCGATTTTTTAGTATAAAATCTGACTTCACGAATAACCAATTTTTCAGAATTTATTATACCCTGAGGATGGAAAAGTCTGAATCAGAAAATCCAGCATCTCAGACCTGTCGAGGTTGCATATACTGTAAGTCAATGGGAGAAGTCCCAATGATTTTTTGATGTGTGCTGTGTTTCGTGCAATACCCTGAAGATTTCTGATTTTTTGGAAAAAAAGCATACAAAATCAAAGTTTTCGGGTGAAAAATCCGAAACAAATCGTGAAATTCGGATTTTTTTATGCAAAGCACATTTTCTGGAAGATCTTATAATAAATAATGAATGGAGGAACAAATTGACGGCACTTCTGGAGAAGATTTATTACTGCTGTATATCCTAGGATATACAGCAGTAATAAATCTTCTCCAGAAGTGCCGTCAATTTGTTCCTCCATTCATTGTACCTTAGCAGTCGGATACTGCTGGACAGAGCACCTGGACAAGTACCTGTGGGGAGCAGTAGCGGTCCTTTTTTCTAGTCTCCTATCTTATAATAAATACACTGAAAAGCTTGTGCGGATTAGATCGGAGTTTGTGCCTGGAAACCTTGAGATACATTTGTTTTATTGCATGATCCCAAAACCCAAGGCCAAAAATATGTGATCAATTACTGAGGTGCACAAGGTTCAGATTGTTCTAGAGCAAATCTGCCATAAAGAATGGTCAAAATCAATTGTGTGAAAAGCTAGTACATACCTACCCAAAAGACATGGGGGGTTATTTATCAAAGTCATGTACATTCCCCCATGCTTATTTTTGTAGTATACTGATTCTGTGTATTTTGCACTATACATTCTCCCTGAGGCCCAATTTCTGCTGATGAAAACAACTCCACAACATGATGGTCCACTACTATACTACTATATTAAGAACTTTGCATAACACTATGCAGACTATATGAAACAGTTCAAATACAGGCTCACACATGTTTTCTTTTATCAATGCTGCCTTATGACCTAGCTTTGTAAGCCCCCCTGCTGTAGAAGGTCTGAGCTAAACAACAGTGTTCCATCTAAACTCCATACAACCTCAAGAAATAGAATAAGTCCCAATGTGGCTACCAGCGTTTCATTTATTTAGAGTTGAACAGTTCAAAATCAAATTGTTGTGCTAGGGTAAAATGCTGGGTTCTCTTCCCTGGCTCTGCAAAACTGTTCAGAAAACCCTTTAAAATAGTAAGTTAGGTTGAAAGAAAAACACGCATACATCAAGTTTAACCTTTTAGGTCTATATATAACCTGTTAGGCTATACTGATGAGCCCCCAGTATATGAAAAAACTGTCTATGGTTGAGATTAGCAACTGCTTTGCCTATATTAAAAAAAACCTGTGGTTGAGAATCAGGCTGTAGGGTATTCCATGAAGATGGAAATTCCTGGCTCAATGATTATGGATTGCTATCCAGAGTTATTTGTGCCTTGCATGCAAATGAGAAATAATTCTCCTCATTCTGTATATGGTTCATATGGATAGTGCTTAGGACGTGGGAATAATCCTTAGAAGCACTGTACCAGACAAAGCTAATTGTGGCCCTGTTAGAACAAGAATTTCCCTTTAGGGGGCATTGGATTTGCTGCTTGGGGCAGAAAACAACCTAGAGTCATTCCTAATAAAGAAACCAGAAAAGTCCGATATACAGGAATGCAGTTGTCAGTCCTGTGACTTCCTAATTTTCTATTCTAATAAAACAGTGCATTGTACTACTGGTGATTAAGCTCAAAAAAATCCGTATTGGTTGCACAACATGCACCAAGCATAATAGATTCTATACCTGTATATAGATTTTACTGGCATAGAGAATGTTTGAACAGAGTCCTGTTATTTGGCAGCGAGAGAAATGCAAGTAATGTCACTGGTGATATCTAGCTCTCTATTTGGCCAGCAATGATACGTTTGCCACAGCTACAGACAGGGCCACAATTAGATGTTCTCATTCAGCTGATGGCGCTGGGCCAAACACTTGTACTCCACACTCTGTCTAGAGCCCTGTTGTTGCACAAATGTTAGACTATTTCCAACTGTGAGCCCCCTGTGTGAGCCAGAGAAGGGTATAAGTGCACAATGTTTATCTGTAAGCAGAAATTGGATAGGAGCAATTGCAGTCTGCAATATTATCAGCATCAGAGACGTTTTCTATTTGCCAGTATGTACTTCACTGTGTATACTGTATGTCTATATACTTAATTTGCTATATACTCTATCAAAGTATTTTAAAGCTCTTTTAAACAGAAATTCTTGTATTGGTTGTATTTTTGTGTGTACCTTCTCTATGTTTAATGCATAAAACTATTTATTAGAATTATTGTTGTTATTGCAGAATATGTTGGCACTTTATAAATACATGTTCCATATGTTGTGATAAATCCGCTGAGAAATGGTCCATATCACTATGTGCCACATGAATGGAAGCTGCCGTTCACCATCATTGACAGGCAGTTTTGAAATAGAAAAGGATTTCAATTTGCCCCTAAAAACAGGACAAGTAGAAAAGGATAGGGGTATAATTAGGCCTGATATGTTCAGAAAGGCAATTCATAAGCAAGTGTCCATTCTTATAAAGCTGGACACATTTGTAAAGCAGTTTTCCAAAAGACACAGGAGCCCCCATTTACTATTTTATAAAGCAGCTGCATTTTTAGCTTAGGTCCCAACTGTTAATTATGACTGACTGTAACAAATGATTCTTTCACTAGAAATTAAAGCCTGATACATGTCAACCATAGCTAAATGTGTCGCGAGTGTGTGTTATCACTTAGCTAATGACGCACCACTCTCACTCTCGTGCATTCCATCTCAACATCTCTCCTCTCATGCCAAACATAGGCCACCCAATTTACAAGGTCTGGAGGCACAGCAAATTCTTTCCACTTTATGGCTTCAGTTTACTAATAATGTTTATTATTTTAATTAATAAGCAGAGAATTAACAACATGAGATAAATCCAATCCCATTTCTAGAAAAAAAATGTAAAAGCATCCAAATATACAGTATACTCATTTTTTTCATTCTTAAAATAATCTGCAGTTGCACTGTCAGTTTTCTGCCTTATTAGTTGAGGGAGCAGCAAATTCCAATTTAAATCTGAAATGTGACATTAAAGGGAACATATACACTATCGCATGATATAAACTTGCGCATATTAGCCTTCTAAGCACTTTACATTCGTTTATATTAATTATTATTATTTTTGTTATTTTTAAGGGTTTTATGATAGCTGCAGTAACTGTTACACTATATATGAATATGTCGTATATGTTTCAGAATGCACCCATTCTACTACCTGTGGCATTGTTCTCCAAGCTGGAATCCATGGTGACATCCTTTATAATATGCAAATAAGCAGCCAAGAATTAAATTGGCAGTATTGACCGCACCTAAGGATTGGCCCTAACGCATCTCTTCCTGTACTATTTAGCTGCAGAACTTACCCACCTGGCAGAAGATACTGGTTCTCTTGAATCTCTAGCTAATCTACCCTTTTGTAGACATACCCAGAATGGGTGGCCACTCTCTACTTTTCGAGCTGGCACACTGACCTTAAGGAAGGCGTTAGCTCTAAATAAGTCTGACACCCCAAAATTTCACCCAATATACCCAATATATGGCTGAATCTGCGCCTACCACATCTGCAAACATTCCAGACCCACACTTGTGGGCAAAATACAAACTCAAGTATTTGGGCCAGCTAGATAAAGATCAGATACTTAAATAATTTACAGACTTATCTCAGGAATTCCAACTACCACGTACTATGTTCTACCGGTACCTTCAGGTCAGACATGACCTGAACGCACAATTTCCGACTATGCCCACATTGGAAACTCCAGCCCTGGAGACTATGCTAAGGGTACCTGATAAGAAAAAGTGTCTGTCTAATGTGTATAATTTGTTGAATCCCCAAAGAGGTAATCCATACGTAAAATGTTATAACAAATGGTTACAAGATATCCCTACATTGGATTCGGATGACTGGGATGACATAACTGATTCCTTTGTACACACTGTGAAATGCAGTGCAGATACGCTAATACAATATAAGATGATACATCGACTGTACTATACACCTGTGTATGTGCACCATATGGGTTTGACTCATCTTAGCTTCCCACCTGCTAAGTCACCTGAGATATTTTTATTGGGAGACATTGACCAGCTAATCCCACATCAACACCAACGGCAACTGTTTCGCCTACCTTTCTTCTATGCAAGGAAAGCTATAGCGCTTAAATGGAAGCTCCAGGAACCTCCCACGGTACAGTTATGGAAGAAACTATCAATGCACTCCCCAAGTACAGATTAACAACATATATGGTTAGAGGTTGTCCTGAAAAATTCACCAAAATTTGGGATGCATGGACCTCCTGCCAAGAGACTGCTACTGATGTGGACCGAACCTAGACCAATTAAGCTGTTGATCTATAACCTGGCCATTTGGTGACCCAACCTTTTCACAATTCCCTATACAACCGTCTCATAAGTATGTCTTTTCTTTTTTTCACATGTTTAATTCCTTTTTTTGTTTAAAATTTAAAATGCAAAATAGAAACAATAAAAAATATGAATATGTCAGCATGAGTGTCTACTGCTATTTGGCCTGGGCAAGGGCAGGGTAAAAATTTAACACAGTGTTCTGCTCAGGCAGAAAAGGTATATTGACTCTTCCATGCTCAGTTCAGTTATTTATTTTGAAAGAAAATTAAGCTTTTGCCATTCTCCCATCCCAGACAGACCAGCAGGGGTTGCTGTGCTCCTGTTCCAAAATCATAGCAGCAATGTGAAAATGGCTAAAACAAAAAAGTACATTGAAAAATTGTTCAGAAGAGCACTGTCACCTTTTCTACATTAATTCATATGTAGGGGATATGTGATCTACAAAGCTTAGCAATTGGTATGGCTGATATGTGACCCTGCCAACAAGAAAGCAGAATTATTGTTAGCCTTGATTGCAAATTGTCTTGCTATGTCTTCACAGGAGCTGCCATTCATGTTCTGGTTGGGCTATGGGGCCCACAATTGCTGAGCAGATAATATATAAGCCATAAAGAAAACATTTGTTTTAGTTCTGTAGCTGAGATAAACACTAATCACATTGTATTCACAACTCTCTACAACACCAGAGGGTGAAAAATGTTTCACTTCAAAACAGTTTTGCTAACAATAAATATTTTATTTACAGGAAGGAAGCAAAAAATGTGTAAAGGCGCAATTGTTTGCAATTTGCATACTGCTTTCCACCTTCCTTGAACTGCCACAGATTTCAGAAAAGCATAGACCTACACCTATTTTTATGAATACAGCCAGGGCAGCTGCTGACAAATTGACAAACGAGGACCAGGCAGCAGCACCCTGCAAATTACTACGGGTGGCAAAAAGCGGTTCCTGGTAACTTTAAAGCAAAAGGAAGGCATGTTTTACTTGGTGTGCCAAAATTTAAGCACCCCCAAGTGATTTTATTTACTTAAACTGCATCTGTCCGCAAGCACGAGCTGATAGGAGCACGGGCCCGGGATGTCAGTTAAGTAGATATAATCACTTTGAGGTGACTAACTTTTGGCACCCCCCAGTAGGGATGCACCGAATCCACTATTTTGGATTCGGCTGAACCCCCGAATCCTGCACCTTATTTGCATATTCAAATTAGGTATGGGAAGGGGAAAACATTTTTTACTTCATTGATTTGTGACAAAAAGTCACACGATTTCCCTTTCCACCCCTAATTTGCATATACAAATTAGGATTCGGTTCAGCCAGACAGAAGGATTCGTCCGAATCCGAATCTTGCTGAAAAAGACCAAATCCTGGATTTGTTGCATCCCTACCCCCAAGTAAAAATGCCTTTCCTTCTCCCTTAGGAGCAGACATTCTGGCTTGTAAATCAGAATTTAGGCACTTCTGGTGCAGAGAGCATTATTGCACTCTCTGTAGTACTGATGAAGCCCCCCTTGACCTGCTCCAACATAAAAAAACTGTGTCGGGGCAGGGGGTATCATCCACTAGGCCACCACAGTGGCTTGAATACATCTTTCTGCATCCGGCAGAGCTGTATTGATGGGTTGAGGGAAGAGACACCCCCTTCTTAGCCCCTACCATTAGCCATTATTCAGACAATCAAGATGAGGAGCTCTGCAGAGGGTTACTAGTCCCCGGGCAGAAGAACAGATGCATTCTTGCCCCCCTTGGTGCTTTTGTACTCTTGCCTGGGGGCATGACCCCTATAATCTTGTAAATGTACATAAATCATTTTCACTTAATGGTGTTAATAGCCCTTTTTTTAAAAAAAAAAATACAATATACAGTACCCCAGTACAGTTATCCGGGCACCCTTTATCCAGGAAGCTTCGAATTATGGGAAGGTTGTCTCCCATAGACTTCATTTTAATTAAATAATTCAACACTTTAAAACATATTTCCCTTTCCCCTGTAATAATAAAACAGTACCTTGTACTTGATCCTAACTAAAATATAATTAGTCCGTATTGGGTTTATTTAATGTTTAAATGATTTTTTTAGCAGACGAGGTAGAAAATTACGAATTACGGAAAGATCCCTTGTCCTGAAAACTCCAGGTTCCTAGCATTCTGGGTAACAGGTACCATACCTAACATACAGTGCAAACTGTCTCTATGTATGTTTTTTATCTCATGGTATTTGAACTAGGAGGCAAGTCTTCTTGCTGGAGATTTCTCCTTTCCTACCCGCACCTGACTGTACCCCAGATCTCCTGTTTTATAGAAGTCAGGATGCTGAAATACAAGTCACTGTGGCTGCTGGTAAGTATAAACTATGCAAAAACAACCATTTAGGACAATTTGAACATTTTCTAGCAGTTTGATAACACTAATTGTTATTTTTACCATTACTTTATTATAGCATAGTGTTGACAGATTACTCTCAGTCCTGGTATGAAAAAAAGCCTCAGCTAGCAGAACTATAAAAATAAACAGAGCCAGTTAGCTAAAAGAATATGACGATTGCTCTAACATGAGAGAGTTATTTTGTGGCTCCACAAGCTAAAGGCAGACCTAAAGCTGCTGCCTTATGTTCTATGTGTGTGCATGTGTGTGTTCTTTGGCAGTTGTGTTATCTTTTGTTCCTTGTAGATTAGAAGCTGGCTATAAGCAGTACCATGCAGAACAGCTGCTCCTTGCTCACAAATGGACTTGTTTCTTATGAAGGTTCTGTTCTGAAGAATGCCACTAACATGCTTTTTTTTCTAAGGCTGAGATGCCAGGGGCCCACCAGAAAACCTTACACCTTGGGCCCACTTTGTAAACTATTATTCCTCCTCTCCTCAACTGCTTTATTCTCCTAGTCTTTTATATTTACTTACTATACTATACTATTTAATTGACATTCATTTTTGTAGTCGTTTTGTGTGCAGCATTTAAAATAGTATCATTCAAAGTGACAGTATAAGCCTGCTAAGTGCAGAAATAATCATCAAGTAAAGCAGTCTGCATTCTGTAAGATAATATAACTTATGCAAAAGCAAAGAAACATCTGTAACTTGCATTCTGATGTAATAAAAAAGATCATTTTTAAAATACATTTCTAGAATGAATCTTCAAAACACAGCTATAACAATGAGTCATGTATATATACTGGAAATCTGCTGTTGTGAGACAGATGTTTTAATTTCCCCCTTTTGTCTATACACCTCATAAAGTGGCTTACTGTCTAAACACCATCATCTTAGCCCTGACTTGATGCACAGAGATCCATCGGGGAGTTTACTGTTTTGGGCCCATACATAAGGGCAAATTTACAAAAGGGAGAATTTTTGCCTGCGAAGGCTCCGCCACACTTTGTTCCACTTCGTCAGGTGCAAATTTGTTACCACTGCGGTAATTCAGTAAAATGTGAAGTTGCATCTCTGCAGCAGAACACTCTCACTATCGTAAATTCGTTAGCGCAAGCATTTCATATCGAACTTTCGCTAACCTTCGTTTCTGCCTACTGAAACTTCATTAGTACACTTGCACTTAGATCAGTTTGAATAGGGCAGGTACATACAGGTCGTAGATACGACTTTATTAGAGATTTTGCAAATGCTTGAAGTCACCACTTAGTATTAAAAATGTCCGAGGAAGCAAAATAAAGTCAAAAGAGATCCTCTAATGTTCTAAACATACACCCTAAAACAAATGTGGCATGTCCCTCAAATGGTAAAGACAAAAAATGTTAAAACAAACATTTTTAATAGTAACAACTTTAAAGACAATCCCGCTTTAAAATATGAAAAAAACGCCAGAGTTTTTTTTTATAATTTTTATGACTTTTCAGCATAGAGTGTATGATGTCACTGACATAAGATTGAGGAGGATGTAGCTTCATCTTCATCCTATCAGTTTGTCTGGTCTAAGCTGGTGAAAGAAATCTGACGAAAGAGGTAATGGGCTGTAAAATTCATACTCTAGTGAATTTGCAGAGTAACAATCGGTTGCCTGAGCGAAATTTGCCTGCCAATAGTAGGGCGCGAGACTTCGTTAGCGTTGAACTGGTGAGTTGTCCTCTACGCCTGTTAGTAAATTGGCGATATCCATGTGGATTGAACTTCTGGTGAATTCTCGCTAGCGACGGCCACTTTGACCTTTAGTAAATCTGCCCCATAAACTAATAGCATGCCAACCTAGCCCTGCATTTTAAGTAAAAAAAACAGTTGGCTACCAAACCTAAAGATACTGTGGGTCAGATTCAATTTGATTAACTTGACTGAGAAAAAAACAAAATAGTCTATAAGAAAATCTGGAATAATAATATGGGGTTTTCTCAAGTTTTTTTTCCAAGTTTTTTGAAAACATATGTCTTACTGATTAACTTTTTTCAAGGTATGTATATATATATATATATATATATATATATATATATATATATATATATATATATATATATATATATATATATATATGGAAAACAGTTACTTTTCAGATGATTATTTCTTCTTGGGTCAGATTTTTATTTCCTTTTGGCAATGCCATTGCATTTGTTATGAATATTGTGTTGCGTCCGTCGCTAAATTGCTTGACAAAGTGCTATACTCCATTCCAAGTACCTTAATTAACAATTGACACCACTGCCGGCTCTCCTGGGTATATACATTTCACTGGATTTCATATGTAAAGATTCAGATTTTGTTCATGTTGTATGAATAAGCTTTAGATGCTGGTTGAGGTTGCAATGCCCACAATGCAACCTCAATCAACTCACCCATATTTGTATAGGCCCTGCTTTCACAGTGTGTGCATGTGTGTTCAATGATAAAGGCCCCTGAGTTGCTAAACTCTGTAGGAGAAAAGGGACTAAAAAAATGTTTCAGTCAGTTCAGTGTTAACAATCCTTATTTTTCATTTCCCCTAGTTGAGTAAAGCTCATCTTTCATGAGATGAAGAACTTTTTCCACTGTCAGAATCCACCATGCTTTGTTTATCATTGGTACAAACTGACAGGGAAATGGGATTTTCCCTCGGGCTGCCATGCACGGATATGTAAAATTAGCTTATTTGTGTTTTTTTTTCTAAGAAATGTTACAGGGAGAGGCACTCTTGGGACTACACGGGGAAGCTGTGTCAGCTAATATATATTCCCACACCTAACATACAGTAAGGCAAGTATAGTACGTCTATAATAACATTATTGGGATAGAGTCAGCGACCCTATTGCAAATTACATATGGTCATTGAGGCCCTAATCAACAGTTCTCAAGCTGTTGGTTAACAAAACTTTCTAGCAGCTTAGACAGTCACACTGAAAATGCAGAACATTGCGGCTCATTTCAGGGATGTGAACAGACATCTTGGGTATAGTTCAACTAAGCTTTCGTTTTTCAGAGTATTGAAAATCTAGGAATTTATCACAACCATTCGGCAGGTAGCATTCACGGGTCTTCTGTTTGAATTAGCATTAGTTTGGCTGTTGTGGATTATTCGACCGATAAGCAAAATTTGAAACTGGTTGTTGTGCTCCCAGAGTTGGATGGGCCCTTGGCCCTTGTGGGCCTCAATGCCCCAGATTCGCTGGCTGCCCAGGGCTGGAGAAATACAGTTTCACAGTGTGGGTGACCTATATATTTACTTTCATACAGCATAACGATACATTCTGCCTGCATTAAAATAAATAGGTTACTAAAATTGGTGCAAAATCTGAATACATTGGGGTAATATTTTAACACACAGAGGATTATTTACTAAATTCTGGTCGGGCTTTTTTTTTTAAAACTCAATTTTTTTTTTAAAACTCAAATTTTTTTTTTAAAACTCAAATTTTTTTTTTAAAACTCAAATTTTTTTTTTAAAACTCAAATTTTTCCAGATTTATTAAAGCCCTATACAGCATAAAGACCTGCCGAGGTTGTGTACTGTATTAGTCAAAATCTCTCATAGTGTTTAGCACTGCATGAAAAGAAAGATCATGACTTTTGTACCAATGGGGTGCTCATAATTATCTGTTATCTAAAATGCTCTGGGTCTGGTGTTTTCTGGATAAGGCATCTAACTGTAATGTGGATCTCCATACCTTTAATCTACAAAAAAAAATCTTTTAAAGGTAGTCAATCTAATATAAGACAACATAATTCTAAGAAACTATGCAATATACATTCATTATAATTTTTCTATGGATGTTTAAGTTATTTCTAAATGTATTGCTATTAAAAGCAGTGCTTGTCCCTTTCTGTTATCTGCCCTGGTGGCTCTGGCATGGAAACAATGCAACATAAAACATAGGATTGACAGACCTGCTGGAGGAGACTGGCTTTTGCAACATTGTTTAAAAAGTAACAACCAGGAGGAGTTAAGCAAATGCTACTTTCAATAGCAATTACATTTACAAATAACTTTTAAAGCAATAATATTTTTTTAATAAATTCATATTGGAAAGTTGCTTATAATTGTGTTCTCTTTTATTAGGCAAAAAAAAGATTTGTTTGGTTGACATCAATTGGGTTTAAACATTAATTAAACCAAATAGGATTGTTTTGCCTCCAATAAGGGTTAATGATATCTTAGTTGGGATAAAGTACAACAAATTGTTTTATTGTTACAGAGAAAAAATTAGAATTATTTGATTAAATTGAAGTCTGTAGGAGAAATCTTTCCCGAAATTCAGAGCTTTCTGGTTTTCCAGATAATAGATCCCACTCCTGTAGTAATAAACAAGTTCTATAAGCAATTATTTCAGTTTCCTGTAGGGGGAGCTCTATACACAAAAACACTCATTCTTAAAGCGCTCTCATTGCCCGAAACAGTTTTTAATGTGTTTTGTGTCTGAGAAGAAACCATAAAGATACTGAAATATATTTAAATAGCCAATTATCATAGTAGCTTTATATATTCTGCCTCCTTTGTATGTTTAATGAATCTTTATTCAAACACTGCACATAATGTACATTAGTGGCTTTCTGCTGCTCAGTTAAACAAATTTCTTGTGTTCAGACTTCACATGCTGTTTTGATGTATATATCCATATAATACACAAAAGCCATGAATATCCTGTAAATTATATCCTTATAGACGGTGAGTTCTGATGTCATCAGTTATAAACGGTGAGTTCTGATGTCATTTCTGTCACATGACTCACTGAAATTTGTGTATTATAATAAATAATGTGCCCCCAGTTGTAAAATATGAGGATATTAGAAGTTACCTCGGAGTTCCATGACCTGTATAAAAACACTCGGCCTTCAGCCTCGTGTTTTTATATGGTCATGAAACTCCTCGGTAACTTATAATATCCTTATATTTTACAAGAGGGGGTACTTTATTCACTATATAATCTACAGTCTGGTCATTTCCCTATGGGACCAGACTGTAAATTATATCCTTATAAATGGCGTGTTCTGACGTCAGAACGCGCCGTTTATAACAGGGGCCCCCAGGCCGCCGAATTTGACACAGTGGAATTTGACGCTGCGCGTCCGAAACAGATGCCAGCGCACCCAAATTTGACGTCCGCGACCAAAATTTCAACTCCGACCCCCTGCCCGACCCCCCCACAAAATGTAGATTATAATGCATAATCTACCCCCCTACTAGAAATTTATAAAGATATCAGAAGTCACCTCGGAGTTATGTGACCTGTATAACTCCTCGGTGACTTATAATATCTTTCTAAATTACAGTAGGGGGGTAGATTATCCACTATATATACATATGGAACCAACAAACCCAATGCTTGTTGCCATCTGAAGCTGTGGAACCTCGAGCAACTTAAAGGGGTGGTTCATCTTTAGGTTAAGTTATAGTATTGCTCATTCTAAGCAACTTTTCAATTGGTCTTCATTATTTATTTTGTTACAGTTTTTGAGTTATTTGCCTTTTTCTGCTGACTTCTTCCAGCTTTTGAATGGGAGTCACTGACCTCATCTAAAATCAAACGCTCTGTAAGGCTACACATTTATTGTTATTGCTACTTTTTAATACTTATCTTTCTATGCAGACCCTCTCCTATTCATATTCCTGTCTCTTATTTAAATCAGTGCATTGTTGCTAGGCTAATTTGGACCCTGGCAACCAGTTTGCTGAAACTGCAAACTGGAGAGCTGCTGAATAAAAAGCTAAATAACTCATAAACAACAAATCATAAAAAATCAAAACCAATTGCAAATTTTCTCAGAATATTACTCTCTACATCATACTAAAAGTTAACCCAAAGGAGAACAACCCCTCATTTAGTCTCATGCAAAGCCAGAACTAGGGGGAGGCAGAAGGGGCACATGCCTAGGAAGCAACAGTTTGGGGCACCAGGCACATTACACTTCTGCCTGCCAACCCTTCCTTCTGACCCTTCCAGCATCGGACTGGGTTGTCCAGGATACGCCAGGGCTTCTACCCACAACAATGCCTAAGGGCTGAATGGTGGCTCAATTTCCATTGAAGCATTGAAGTTCAAGGTTTAATTTCAGCCAGGGCACTGTCTATAAGCATTTTGTATGTTCTCCTTGAGCTTGCATGGGCTTGCACAATGCTAATAATCTCTGTAAAGTGCTGTGTAAATGGGTGTGCATTATACAAACAACTGATAATAAATAACCATACCATCATACTACCACCTGTACTATAGATTACATAGAATATTACTTGTGCTACAGACACATTTATCTGCTGACAGATCCATGAGTTATTTCAGTACCTGCTGCTGTTCAATGGTACATTTACTGTCAAAAAGATATTGTATTTGTAGGTCTGAAATATTGGTGCAAGCAGCAATAATTATGCTTTCTGCATTTACAAATTTCAAGAGAAACATAACCAATGGAGAGAATACCTATTACCTAAATAAAGCTTGTTCATGTTTTCTGTTCATACATTTATTTTATTTGCATATCTCGTACAATAATCTATTATTTCAGTATAGATCACAGATCAGTCTGATGACTTTTCCATTCAGCCTCTGCAATGCAACTGTTTGCTGTGTCCCCTCCTAGTGGCAGTATACAGAACTGTACAGTATGTGTTTTTTCCTCTTTGTTTTTCAGTATTCTTAATTAAAATTTGGTACATTCATTTATCTCTCTGCTAAATTGTTATAAACAGCTTTTTATAAAAGAAAAACTACCTTCCAATGCTGTATAAGCAGCCATATTATCCAGAGGTTAAATATTTCTTCTTGGTTTCCATTTGTAGGGGACCCTTAAATTAAACTGTATTTGCTTAATTATGAGTAGTACAAGGGTGATCATACAGTAAATACTGTTTTATGATCTGTCTTTGCAGACTTAATGAGCATAATGTCAATAGTTGTATTCTTTGTCTGCGTACTGACGACTGCACATCCAGTGAGACTTTCAGATAAGCAGGAGTATGAGAATGGGACAAAGAATGGCTCCCCACGAAAAATGAAGGTCCCAGTTAGGGTTGGAAAGAACAAGGGCTTATAATTATACATTGATATTGCTATATTTCTATTTGATATATTGCCCATTCAAATAGTAACAGACTTATGTCACTAGCCTTATAAATGTATATCATTTTATACCGGGTGGCAACTGGGTGTTCTTTTTGCTGTATACAAACAACAAAGGCAGTAAGAGTTTAGTATGGGATACAATTTTCTCAGATCTGGCCATCTTTGTCTTATACAACTTAAATTACACCTGGCATGTGAAGCTGATACATGTCAAAACTAAAGAATTCTGTCTGATAGCTAATAAATAGAAAAAAAACTGCCCTTATTCGGCACTTTTCAGATGATCATGTTCTGCATGTACTACTTCATTAGGTCTTAGGGCCTGGACAGCTGGATATTACGGAGTGTACAGTGAATTTAAAATTGTATCAAGAAATTTTAGAAAAACTTGTTTACAAAAAAATGGCAAGGCATTGGCCCATTACCTGAAGCCTGGGTGATGCCCCATGAAAATGACCCAAAACCCTGCCCTTGCCCTCCACACTCCATAGAAGGACACCAGAACTGCCATTTCTTGCCCACTCAGTGAGGCTCAGGAGGCCTAATAATATGCCACCCCTAATAATATGCCACCCCTAATAATATGCCACCCCTAATAATATGCCACCCCTAATAATATTCCACCCCTAATAATATGCCACCCCTAATAATATTCCACCCCTAATAATATGCCACCCCTTATAATATGCCATCCTAGGCCCAGGTCTGTGTGGCCTTTCATCATATCTGGGCCTGAGCATTTGGGAAAACACTAGACTGAAGGTGCATGAGTTTGATTCTTGTTTGGATAGAAGATTTATATGAAAAAATTAAATAAAATCTTCTTTTATTAAATCTTCATTAAAAGCACAAAAATCCGGATGAGCAGAGCAGGGGAGTACATGGCTCAACGTGTTTCGTGACTACATCGGTCACTTCATCAGAAGCCATAGCAGTGGGGAAGTCACAATGGAAGAAGAGTAATGCAGAGGGCACAAATGACTCCTAAAAGAAATAGGAAGACCAACTGAAAAGTTGCTTAAAATAGGTCTCTAACATACTAAAAATGTAAACAAAGGAGTGTGTTGACATTAATACTGTTTAACCTGCAGCATGTACAGGAATTGTTTACACTGCTTACAGAAAAACTATGTAAAACGAGAACTAAAATGTAAGGGAGGAAAGTGGAATGTAAGGAAAGCAGTGCTTTTCATTGGGAACTCCTATCACTTTCGCTTTATTCATTTCTCTTTGCTAAAATTCCTCCAGCCAATGAATGGTTAACGCTTTAAAGAAGCTGCGGTGGAAATCTTTTAGATCAGGTTGCCCCGGGGCCTCTTAAAGTGTAAGAGCTAGCGGGAACCCTGCCTTTTTATTTTGGCTTGTGCTGCTGTATTTCAGGAGCATGTCTGTCTGTCTGTCTGTCTGCTGCTGCTGCTTTTCCACTGGGAGCATTTAACGCAGAGCCTCCTCGCCTTTCCGTCAGACGCCCAGTAGGTGGCGCTTCAGTGAGTCAGCCGAGCAGCTCCTTCTGTCACCGGCAGCAGACCTGTTGCATTTGCATGCAGCCGTTTGACTGGTGCACAGGGAGCTGCTGAAAGTGTATCTAGGAGCGAGCGATTCCCAGCTGACTGTCTCTCATCGGGATGATGCCCTGTGTGCGCAGACAGGCCCCGCCATAAACAGCAGAGGACACCAGTCGCTTTATCTCTGCTCTATCCAGAGATCCTTAAGGAATAGTTATCTGCGGCGTGGAATTGGGGCTCATTCCCACACAAGGTCAGTTTCAGGGAAGACGCGGCGATTTTCACGCACTTTCTGGATGTTTTGCAGGCTTCTTCACCGGCTCTGAATGGAGAGAACTTGTGTATTTCTCCGTTTATTCTTTTGCAGTTGTATCAAGTGCTGATGTGTATAGTTGTCCTAGGTCTTAGCTTGAGTCTGCTACCAGCACTTTGTTTTGGGAGGGAGGGAGTTAAGGCAGACGGTGCCCCATTTTCCACCCTCTGCAGTGAAGGCTGTGAAGTTAAGCAGCTCTTATGTCTTTATTTCAGCCCTGCTGGTGACAAGTCATCTTTGTAACTGCCTCGCACTTCACTTGCCACCTGACAGCCCAAGCAGGAATGCCAAGGCACAATGCACATGGTACACTAACCATACCACCTCGATAAGCCTTCATTTTCATAGCACTGCCCCTGTCAGAACTGACTCCTTATAGCAAATGCTCCTGTCAGAACTGACTCCTTATAGAAAATGCCCCTGTCAGAACTGACTCCTTATAGAAAATGCCCCTGTCAGAACTGACTCCTTATAGAAAATGCCCCTGTCAGAACTGACTCCTTATAGAAAATGCCCCTGTCAGAACTGACTCCTTATAGAAAATGCTCCTGTCAGAACTGACTCCTTATAGAAAATGCCCCTGTCAGAACTGACTCCTTATAGAAAATGCCCCTGTCAGAACTGACTCCTTATAGAAAATGCCCCTGTCAGAACTGACTCCTTATAGAAAATGCCCCTGTCAGAACTGACTCCTTATAGAAAATGCCCCTGTCAGAACTGACTCCTTATAGAAAATGCCCCTGTCAGAACTGACTCCTTATAGAAAATGCCCCTGTCAGAACTGACTCCTTATAGAAAATGCCCCTGTCAGAACTGACTCCTTATAGAAATTGCCCCTGTCAGAACTGAATCCTTGTGGAAAGTGCCCTGGTCAGAACTGACTCCTTATAGAAATTGCTCCTGTCAGAACTGACTCCTTTATTGATAGTGCCCTGGTCAAAACTGACTCCTTATAGAAAATGCCCCTGTCAGAACTGTCTCCTTATATTAAATGCCCCTGTCAGAACGGACTCCTTATATTAAATGCCCCTGTCAGAACGGACGCCTTATATTAAATGCCCCTGTCAGAACTGACTCCTTATAGAAATTGCCCCTGTCAGAACTGACTCCTTATAGAAATTGCCCCTGTCAGAACTAACTCCTTGTGGATAGTGCCCTGGTCAGAACTGACTCCTTATAGAAAATGCCACTGTCAGAACCTACTCCTTATGGAAAATGTCCCAATTGCCCCTGTCAGAACTAACTCCTTGTGGATAGGGTCCTGGTCAGAACTGACTCCTTATAGAAAATGCCCCTGTCAGACCACACTGAGCATGTGCACAGTATTGGTCTTGCAAAGATCTTTAACAAAGTTACAAAATGGTGACCCCCTGTGGCCAGCTTTGAAAGCAGAAATCATTTGTCTTATTAGGCTTGTGGTGCAGTAAGTTCATGTTTATGTTTAGTATTCAAAATACACATTTAAAAAGAGGGTTAATATCTTTTTTTTTCTCACTACAGATGAAATGGGTACAGCGAAGATATAACCTCTCATTTAACACTGAATCTGAATGTTTACTATGAGGACAGTAGGAGCTAAATAATAAGACTAAAGGTAGCTCAGTTCCTATGTTTCAACAAAGTGATTTTTCTAGGATAAGGGTGTTACTTTGTACATGATTTAATGTTAATGAAGAGGTATCACCAGATATAGACTCTTCTTTACAAGCATTGACAGGTGAGAGCAAGAGAGAGGGGGTCTGCATTCCACATGATAACCTCATTAGGGATAAACACCTCTAAAGTAATGAAATTACTATATATAATTGCTGAATGTGATGTCATAAATTATCACACTACATGGCAGTTGTAGCCCTGGGCTGTTCAACCAGTGTTACACCTGCTTTAACTTTCTGCGAGTTCTGGGAGTTGTAATAGTGCAGTATCCTTCTAGCCCAAGCTTGATTAGTAGTGTAACAGCTGTAAGGTATTAGGTTGGACTTTCTTAAACCAGTTCCATTAGGATAGTTATTTGGCTTTTCCTCACTATGGTGTTTTGCCCCAGAAATAACACGTTCAGCTAGAAAAGCCCGCGCCGTTGCAGTACGTGTAAGGAAATGCCTTTTTCTTTACTTGGTCAGGGAGGGATATTTCTACCCTTTAATAAGCTTTGTGTGCAGCAGTTTGGGAATACTTTCTGAATCTTTCTGTATCCTCCTTATTCACTGCATCCGCTATGCACTAATGGCATCACTTTTGTCTTGCACATGCATTGTACTGACCGCTCCAAAGATAGATTGATCTTCCTGCATACAGCAGTGATACAACAGAAAGCATTGGTAAATACTATAGCATATTTAAATCCACCCGGAAGCAGTAAAAATGTGGAAGATCGATGACATTTATTTTCATAAATTGGTGTGAATTGGCTGCCTTGCTCATGATTGAATAGGGTTGCTTGTGTCTGCCTGTCATTGTGGGGTGAAACACTGATAAAAGTAATGTGCTAGAGATGCAATGTCCCTAGGAATTGTGCAAGGTACTTATTGGAGGTGCATGGAATCAGAATGATAAATTAGATATAATAATAAGTGTTTCCATAATTGTCTCTGTCATCCTGGTTTTTGCGGGACGGTTCAGCAAATAAGGGTGCCGGATTGGAACAGAACAGGGTGTGGCTTATGCAGATGGCAACTACAGGTTTGAGACATGTTATCCAGAATGCTTCAGACCTGGGGCTTTCCAGATAATGGATCTTTCTGTAATTTGGATCACAGTAACCAAAGTCTACTAAAAAAACTTCAATTAAACCTGATGGTTTTGCCTCCAATAAGGATTAATAATATCTTAGTTGCGATCAAGTACTAGGTACTGTTTTGTTACAGATCATTGACTGTAAAGAAAACCATTTTTTAATATCTGAATTATTTAAGTAAAATGGAGTCTATGGGAGATGGCCATAATGTAATTCGGAGCTTTCTGGATAACGGGTTTCTGGATAAGAGGGCTTTCAAATTAATACCTAGAGAATTGGTTCTCTTTGAATGTTGCACCTACATAAGCAAACTGACTTGCACCCAGTGAATTTCATTCTAACAGCACTGCAAAAATGCCTGCGCTGGAAATGATTAATGCACGTGATGCAACTGGTGAATTATGTTGGAATTCTGTGGAATAAGGTTTGCATTGCGCACATGCATAGACCTCACTAACATGGAAGTTTGAAAATAATAGACCACAATTAAAATTTGCTGTTACTGCTCTAGGTTTCCCCCATTTCCATTTCATAAGATAGGCACAGGCATCTGGAAAGGCAAGAAAATATCACATAATAGAGGCACAGATTTGTAGGGGTTGTGCCTAGTCATTGGATTGTGTTCAGAAATATTTTGTTTGGAAGCATGTTGTCTCATGGCAAAAGTGGTCTAATGTGGCAATGAATGTAAATCCACTCATTTTCAGTGGCCAGTGGCAAATGCCAGAGGGGTGGTTATAAGATGTAATAGGCAGTCTCTATTTATTGAAAATTTAAATATCAAGGCCTTTTGGATCAGGGCCTTTTTGATGTCAGTACCTGATAGGCAAGCTGTGTATGTGCTGCAAGGAAAGAGGACCAGTGTTGGACTGGCCCACAGGGATACCAGGAAAAGTCCCGGTGGGCCCAGGTGTCAGGGGGCCCTTGTGCTGCTAAACTTTTGGCCTATTTCATAGCCATTCCCTATTTCTATGAGAACAAAGAGGCTACATAGGTGGAATAATAGATTATAGTATGTAAAGAAAAGAGACTAGGAGAATAGAGGTTGAGTGAGGAGAAGAAGAAAATAATACTGAGGGTGGGCCCCTGGTCTAAAAACTTTTGGTGGGCCCCTGGTCTAAAAACTTTTGGTGGCCCCCGGTGTCCCAGTCCGACACCGAAGAGGACAATACATAGCAAGGTGCCAATGGCAGGTACCATATCTATGTTATATGCCAGGTACCAGTAGCAGGTTAGGACAGTGGTTCTGTTCCTTTACACTCATACACCAGATCTCTGGTAGTTCTGCAAATCTTCTTTATGTGCTTCAATTTGTTATATGTATGTTTCAAATAAAACAGATGTTTTAACTCTGTCTAGGAAATAATACCAGTTGCTGTTATTCTTTTAACATTATTCCATCCAATATTCTACATGATTCTCCTAACAAGCCGAAATAACTTATTAATCCCAAAATATTCTCTCCTTTCCTGGCAATATTGATTAGAGGATTTGATAACAATTTTACAAACACTTCTACTTAATGAAAGACGGTCACTAGACTCTTATGTTTTCATTTCATTTGTCTAGACCAGGGGTCCCCAACCTTTTTCACCCGTGAGCCACATTCAATTGTAAAAAGAGTTGAGGAGCAACACAAACATGACAAATGTTCCTGGGAGGTGCCAAATAAGGGCTGTGATTGGCTATTGATAGCCCCTATGTGGACTGATAGCCTACAGGAGGCTCTGTTTGGCAGTACACCTGGTTTTTATGCAATCATATCTTGCCCCAAATCAGGAATTAAAAAATAAGCTCCTGCTTTGAAACCACTGTGAGCAACATCCAAGGGGTTGGGGAGCAACATGTTGCTCGTGAGCTACTGGTTGGGGATCACTGGTCTAGACCGTGTGGCTATCATCTCTTCCCCTTGTGATCTCATGCTGCCAGATTGCAGGACTTTATTGCCTTTTTCCATAATGACCCTGGTGTAGAATGAATGGGCATTATCATTAACACTATACATGCGACATTGCTTTCAATTTACAATGTAATCAAGTAAAAAAAAAAATATATATTTTGTCAAACAACAAGTGTTACTTGTATTGACTATTACATGAGAGTACTAACTGCACACAGCCTTGCACAGGGATTGGATCTCTTATCTGTGAACCCAAAGTTCTGAATTTTAGGAATGTTATCTCCCATAGAGTCCATTTTAGGCAAATAATTCCACATTTTTAAAATAAAATTCCTTATTCTCTGTTATAATAAAACAGTACCTTGTATTGGCACTTGGTTGTGTACCTTGATGCATATTGAATAAAGTTGAGTTATACTAGAGGAATATTCTCTGCTTGATCATCTAGCATGATGTATATTGTCCACACACATGTAAAAATCTAAACTTTATATAACTGGATCTATGTTCAATGCGGCCGCAACTAGTAGATCAGTACCTGATAGAAGTTTGATAAGCAGATGACCACATATGTGTTGCAGGCTGACCAAGTCACCAACCCTTAAAGGAGAACCAAACCCTTACTAATAAAAACATCTACCCCCCTACCCTACATAGACCTCCCTCCCTGCTCCCCCAGCCTAGGTGGTAACTTTGGTAAATACCCCTAATGCTTTACTTGCCCCTTGGTGCAGATTCAGGGCATCGGAGTTCATGGGCATCATCTTCTTATCTTCGGTAATCTTCGGGAAGAGAACGGTGTGACGGTGCATGCTCAGTTGGAAGAAGACCTGAAGATTACCAAAGAGAAGAAGATGGCGTATGTAAATTTTTATTTATAAAGCACTATTTGTGCCCAGCAATGTGAATAGCTGTATATAAAGCTGGAACCTAAGGCTTGCAAAGGCTCCCAAAAATTTCATCTATTCATTTGTATTGAAGTGCAACTGTGCATAAAAGCTCAGTGTTGGTGGTCCCAAGAAGAAATCCAAAGATGTGGAAGGTGGCACCCATGAACTCCATTGTGCTACTCTGCATTACATCTATGGACACTTTTTCAAAAAATATACTATGCAGGGAGGAAGCTCGGTGGGGGAAAATGGAGCTCAGTGCATGGGGACTTTCCTCTTTATAAGGGTTTAGTTCTTTCTAAGTCATATTGCAATGTTATTGTTCTAGTGCAGAAGAAGTGAGCCCAATAAAACTATTAGAAATTGCAGTAAACCTCTAAGCAAGTCAGTGCACACTATTCTGAGTGCCCTTGAGAGCCCTCTGATCCAGTTTTAGATAAGAGCACATGTTCCAGCTGTACTCACACATACATTGGAGATCTGTAGAATGCATTAGAGCCGTGATTGAAAAATAGGCCCCCTGTGACCCGAGTCTAAGCAGTAGTGTAGGTAGTGTTTGTAAACTGCAACTCACTGCCAGTGGCGTAATGAGAGTTCACTGGGTGATGCAGGCTAATGCGGTTGTGTCTGTGTGTTACCTACAGTCATGCAGTTCACTGCAATTTTATGTGCTACAGCAATGCAGGCCAGTGCAATGGTGAATGTGAGTTATTGACTGGGCATCTGTCCCTGCAATAGCTCACTAAAACATTTGTGTATATGTTACTAACAAGGGTGCTTGCTACTTTGTTTGCTTGTGTGTGTTCTTAAAAAAATGGCAGTCATATTTTTTTACAGGTAGCACAAGTTTTGTTTCTTATGGTTAGTTAGCTGATGAAATGTGTGTGTGTGACACTACACAGTTTAGGAAACATACTTCACTGAGATCACATATGTCAGCAGTTTGTTATTGAGAAAAACCCTGCATATTTCAGTGTGTTGGATAACCCAATCTACTTTTCTTTTCTGAAGTGTCTCATGTTATTTCCCTTCCTCATCTTCCCTGCACTTAGTGCAGGGGGCAATTTCCTTTGCTCAGATTACACAGAATATGCTGGCAAACTTTATCTGTGCAGATCTCACGAGGAACCCATCCCTAGAGAGTGCTCAGTATCTGACCAAATGCATCGTTACTTTGTAGACTCATCCATGTCTGGCTGGGATATCCTATAACTTGATCTGCTTTTGGATATATGAGGACAATGGATAAAAAGCTTCCCAGAACCTCACTATGTCACTAATGCCATTATTAAATCTGTCTCCCATTAGTGTGCATCTCTGCACAGCTTGTCCTTTAGTAGCTGTGAGTGTATGGAACCTAAGAATTAGCCTTTTAGATGGGTCAGTGTCTTTGGTAGTAAAATAACATTGTTTGCATCTATGACCAGGAATCCAGTGTTCTTGCACAGGCTGGTAATTCTACCCCAGTTTGACCCTCTAAATGCCTCACACAGAGAGCCTGTGTTTGAACCCTGAGCAACAGCATGGACACAATAGTGTAAATACATTTAATTTTGTCTTCTATTTCTGGCATGCTGTAGTTAGAAGGTCCAGGGACCATGGGTGCCTTAATATGTTGTCCCTGGTCACTAATGGGGTACTAGCTTGGGCTAAATGTGAAGCAGTAACTATGTATTCAGCTGTGTATAAATAATCTGGGCACTGTGTTTCTAAAAAAGCCTAGGCCAGCTAGTTCATCTCCTTCTTTGTTTGTCATGTTACCCCCAGTGTGCTCAGCTTGACTTTGGGAGAGTTCTGCTCTGGCAGCAGGGGTAACTCCAATGTCTCATTGAGCTGTGAACTGCCCACATGACCACCCAACACTGTCCATGCCACCACCCTGCCAGATGTTTGGCAAATGGAAAGGCCAGTATCAGGTGGACATGGACTTTTTTCTGACAAAGGCTCTGTTTATTGTGACATAAGCCTAGATGTTGAGATTTGATACACTGTGCATGTTTTTGTACCTGCTATCAAGCTACACATAACATTTACTCCACCGTGTAGTGCCTTTATTAGTATATCTGCTGCAAGATTCTTCTCATGTATGCTGTATTTTAGCCTGTTTGAAATAAAGAGGCAATAAAAGAGATTCACTGAACAATCTCTGTCCTTTTCTTTTAGATGGAATCTGCTTCTGGCCAGTACAGGAGGAGTAGAATGCCTAGCATGATGTTGGCACTGTGGGCAATCATATCAGTAGCTATAAAGTTCCCTGGTAGCCTGGTAAGTTATGTGCTTATTCAATTATCAGTATTTCATTTACAGGCAACTGTTTTAAAGTATTTTGTGACTTCACATATGTTAAATTGTAAGAGGAATCCAAAATGTACAGCTCCCAGCATATTCAGCCATTGTTTCATTTGCTCCGGAAATTGTAATTTTATGTTCATTACAGATGCCGCAACATTCAATTGAATTTAGGAGTGCTGTTCTACTCTTCTGTAACACTGACATTGTTCTGTAACTTTCCAGAAAATATAAGCTACAGGAGCCAATAGACAAAGTTCCTTGCCATATCTTTGTGTGTCAATTTCATTGATGTCCTTCAGACTGGAGTAACAGCCAAAATGCACAGCCTCTGCCCACATTAGGAGTCTGCAGCTGTAATTATAGACAAAGTTAATTTTATGCTTGGCCTCTTTATTCTCTGCATTGAATACAGACCTCTGACTCTGGAGAACCCATTTGGTGCAGGTCATAGGGGGCCATGGCACAATTTGTATAATGAGGAGACTCAAAAAAAGATTCAGTTTGGTATATACTGAAGCATGTTAATTAATATTGTGCCTTGTGCATAATATACCCATGACAACAATGCTGGATGCAGATTGGTCCGGACTGAGAATTAAAATAGGCCCTGGCATTTCAGGTGCACAGAGGCCCAATCAGCCCACACAGAGGCCCAAACAGCCCCCACCAGCCCACTAAATACTGACTTTCTATGGCACCTTATAGCAGCCCCTCTGGCATTTGCCAGAACCCACAGATTGCCAGTCCGGGCCTGAACGCAACTCTGGGGAACAGGGCAGATAAAATGTATGCTGGAATTTCTGAAACACAAACAATTCCTCCAAATACCAGGTTAAAGTGCCTATGGGATATCAACCCAAAACATTGATGTTTTTGCATTTATGTTTGTCGAAATTCCTAATAATTTTGTGGTGGGATCGCATCAAGTTACATGCAGTCACTTTGGAAATGGAATAATGCATTTTCTATATTGAAACTGAGGCGGAAGGTATTTACACCCAAATTGCTCATGGAAAAATAAACTAGGCAGAGGTGTATATACACTTGCTTTTCTTAAAACTAAAAACTCATATTATTGACTACAAGGGAACGTTGAGCAGGGTTGGATTAATGAATAGGCTACTCTAGGCTAAAGCTGAAGGGCCAAGAATGATTAGGTCCATATTTAGCTTTAAAATATGTTTTTTTTTTTAAAGAAAAGAAAAATAAAATAAAAAACTGTATTTGTTTGTAATGGCACACAGGATGTAATTTTGAATTTTTTGTGATATTTTCATGTATTATTCATTACTATATACATATTAATATGGGTTCACAGAATCCAGGATCCATGATCTTTAGGGGTATATTTATCAAAGAGTGAAGTTAATAGTGAAGTTCCGCCACTAGAGTGAAATTCCGCCACTCTCCATTCATTTCTATGGGATTTTTATAGGCGTATTTATCAAAGGGTGAACTTTCACTTTCACCCATTGATAAATACGCCTTTCAAAATCCCATAGAAATGAATTGAGAGCTGCGGAATTTCACTCTAGTGGCAGAACTTCACTCTTTGATAAATTTACCCCATAGAGTTCAGATTCAGATAAAAGCTTGTGATGGCACGTTTGTGACACATTTCAATATGCAAATGAGTGTTCCCATTAGGTTCAGTGTTTGGCCAAATCTCATTTGCTGAAGCTGGTACGCACTGACGTTTGGCTACTCTAGACACACATTGCTAATAACCTTACCCAGATTTCTTGTCCTGAACAATCGTAATTATGAAAACTGTGAGGAGGCTGTTCTTGGGAGCATGGTGGGATTCAGGAGTGGGGTTTCAATATGTAATTTGATAAGGGGGAAATCCATTGTGAAGGCTTTATCGTAGACTTTTGTTTTGACTTTTTGAGTCCGTTCTCCTCCCCCTCGAATATTGACTGTCTGAGTCCAAGCTTCCCTTTCTGACATCATTTGCTTTGAACACTGGTAAAAGTGCAGACTTTCTGGTTGGTTGGAGACTTGATCTCAGCGGAGCCCCAGGATAACCTGCCTGCTGTCTTGCTCAGAAAAGGGTCCAGATATGATGTCATAAATCGAAATTGCAGGCGGTATGAAACCGAAGCACTGGGGCTAATGAGAGGGCACACAACATTAAAAAGAGAAAACAGTGACGACACCGGCTTTGTACAAGTGAAAGTTGTTAAAATTGCTGGTGTGCACCTGCTCCCAATCACATCTGCTCAGGTTACTGTTTAACCTTTGCAGGCCTGAAATGCTATGGCTGTGCTGTACCACATCAATGTGCAGCTGCAGGGTTCAGTACTTCATATATTTAGTTTTTAATATAATATTGAAGCATCTACTGTACTTATTATAGTCATCTTTAAACAGAAAAATCCTGTAATCCGCTAATAATGAGTGGATTGCTTACAGCTTGTGCTAGCTATGAATCCACTTGCAGAAGTATGTAGGAATGTCCATGTCCTCTGTGTTGGTCCCATTTTTAAGCTTCTGATGAGACTTCTTACTCTGGTTCTTATTTAACCCCAGACAAGGAGCAGTTGCCATTTCTGTACAAGAACAATTTGTCCAGATGGCAGAACAGCATACTGACGTTTTGATTTTGTCAAGTAATGTGTTAAACCCCTTTTAAGCACATTTTCACAGATAGATCCCATGTGAAGGGCTTATAGCACATGACTTTTCTGCCTCACAAGTGATTATTGGAACTCCAACTTTATCTCTGCCTTACTACATGAATAGACATTTTTGTTAAAGGTGACCTAAAGGTGTATTCACTGGTGTGTGCCAGAATGATGGCAATTTTTTAAGGGATATTTTAGTGGGTTGAGCAGAAACTTTGGTGCTGGGCAAAGAATATAAGGTAGGCCAAGATCTGGGCGCAGGAACAATAATGACTTTATGGATTTATGGATGCAAAATATGTTTTTTAAGGAAGCTCAACAGATCCAGGTGCAGAATCTGGACTGTTACAATTTGCTACATTTCGTTGATACAATTAGTTTATAGATTTCTCAGCAGCATCTGTGGAATATTATCAACTATTGTATCAATTCTTACAGCCTTTAATGAAACTCAGGCGAGCGCATGCGCTTAAGATGTTTCGTGGCCAATAGCACCGGGAAAGCGGGAAATGCTGCAGAAGGTGGAGGAAACTATGGACCCAACAAGGGGAAGGAGACAGAAGAGGTGCTTGGTGCCCCTCCAACTTTGCGCCCTAGGCATGTGCCTCTTTTGCCTACCCCTAGTTCTGGCCTTGTATGGGACCTGTTATCCAGAATGCTTGGGACCTGGGGTTTTCCTGATCTTTCCATAATTTGGATCTTCATACCTTAAAAGAGAATGAAACCCCCTTTCTAATAAAAACCCCTACCCCCTGCCCTCCATAGTCCCCTTTCCCTGCTCCCCCCCCACAGGAGTTAACACAAGTAAATACCCCATAGTCTGTAATTCCCCCTTGTTGCAGAGTCAGCACAGTAGAGCTCACGGGGGCCATCTTTAGCCACTTCGGTAATCTCAGTAAGGATGCTCTGTATCGGCGCATGCTCTTTCCCGGTTCTCTACAACTACACATTTGCCAAAAGCGACGAGAATTACCGAAGCGCCGGAAGAAGACCCGAAGATTACTGAATCGGCTAAAGATGGCCCCTGTGAGCTCCGCTTCGCTGACTTTGCAACAAGGGGTAATTAACGGAGTAGGGGTATTTACTCGTGTTAACTCCTGTGCGGGGGGAGCAGGGAGGGGTAGTGGGTAGTGGTTTTTATTAGTAGTAGTTCTCCTTTAAGTCTACTAGAAAATTATGTAACATTAAATAAAACCAACAGGCTGGTTTTGCTTCCAATAAGGAAAAATTATATTTTAGTTTGGATCAAGTACAAGGTACTATTTTGTTATTACAGAGAAATTTTTTTTGGATTATTTGGATAAAAAGGAGTCTATGGGAGATTGCCTTTCTGGATAACGGGTTTCCGGGAAAAGCCTGTAACATGCACATATACAGACAGTCTGTGACTAAGATGTGGGTTGCAGGGGGTCACAGCAAATACAAATAGTTTCAGGCTTAGATATGGTTTACTGAAGCTCGCAGACAGTCTACATGTGGGATAAAGGCTAAAGTAATTCAGACGAATATACAGACTGTCTGTGACATGCATATGTGTTGCTGCAGGTCAAAGGCTTATGTAGACCGTCCATGACTAACTTACAGGTTATAGCAGATCACAGGCATACTAGCAGGCCGGAATTATGGGTAGGCAGAAGAGGCACCTGCCTAGGGCACAACAATAGGGGGGCGATGGGCAGGTACCTGTTAAACTGTCTTCTGCCCACCCTTAGTACGTGTTCGCTGCCCTCCCTTGGTCGCTCTCCCTCTGTCCCTCTCCCCTGCATCACTCTCCTCTGCCTCCCTCTTCTCTGCCGCTCTCCCCTTCCCTAACCTACAGCGAATGGATGCGCACGATTTGCAGTTGGGGGCGTGCACGCGCAGCGTGGGAGGGTGCTGGCCAGCAGGGTCATCTAGGGCAGGGGTCCTCAACCACCGGGCCACGTCCAGAACTGGGCTGCGGACAATCCTGAACTGGGCCGCCGAACAATGAACGCGGTGCGCTGAATTGGACGCCGGCGAACCCAAACACTGGATGGCGGCGTGCCGAATTGGACGCCGCCCCCTCCGACATCCTCGCTGACCCCCTCTGACCCCCCTATCCTGACCCCCTCCCAACCCCCCCTCCCCGGTCCTTGAAAAAAAAATTGCCTCTTTTTTGGTCCCCGGGCCAAAAAAGGTTGGGGACCCCTGATCTAGGGCACCCGGTCGGCTTGGCTTGGTGCTGGACTGGAATATGGTTTAAAGAAAGCTACGGGCGTATAGAGGCAGGCTGTGAATAGGAAATATGTCTCAGTGGGTCACAAACATAGCAAACCTCCTTTAAATACAGTGTTCGATAAATATATAGTAATTTGAGTTTGAATTTAAGAAATACTTGTTAGAGTTGAGTACTTTTTGCTTAGAAAAATTTCACTGCATTCTTCAAGGCACACATGGTAGGCTACCTTGTATTTGGCCAGTGCTTGGACTACTTAGGGGCAAATGTGTGATCATTTTACTCAAAAGGGCAAATGTGTGATCATTTTACTCATAACTTATTTGCAGTAACCTTTATTGGGAAGTAGTAATTCAAGAGCGCAAATTAGTTCTCATCTGTCAACTGCAGCAGGAACAGTAATGAAAGCAAACATTCTGATTGGTTGCTATGGGCTTCTACCACTTCTTCAGTCTCCTAAAATCCCCCCAGATTTCCTAAAGGATTATAAATGTCAGGTGAACGATATCCATGTAAGTATCAAAGTTAATCATAGTTTTTTTCTTTCAAGCTGTTCTGGATGGGAAAAACTAAGAGACTCCATTCACTTGTTTTCTGTTACATATCATCCCTGTTTTCTTCAGAATGTTAGTATAAAAAGCATTTTTGCTTTAGTCTAAAAGTCATTAGAATAGACTCCTAATCTCCCTGTAATGAGCAAGCTGAACAGGACTGTAACCTTTCAAGAATCCTATGGACAGCTGAAGCTTGCTAGGTGCTGGGAACTGTAATACACTATTTGGACGGCCATCACAGGGTTAAATAACAAATATTCCAGTGCAGTAAATTTGCTCTTGATAGATTTTATTACATGTGCACATAGGCATAAAGTGCTGATTACCCATAACCCCTCAACATCTCCTGCCAACCTTAAACCTACATACCAAAGGCGGCCATACAATTGATCACATTTTAGACTTGTTGTCAGTTCTCATAACATCTGTTGATGTCATCTATCTGTTTCAGAACTAACATTTATAAAAGTCTCAGAAGTTTCCATTCTACAGCTCCCTCTGTCTTGCTAGCACATCATCATCATATCAGTGTTTCCTTTATTCTGTGCATGGGAATATGATGTCTTATCAGTTCTACAGTTCCCAACCCTCCTCTTGAAGCAAATAGCAAAATATGTTCGGCGGGTTGTTGTTTTTTTTTTTTGGCTGGAACAATTATTTCTCTCTGCTTTTTAAACTTTTCTGGTGCCTGTGAGAAAGAGAATGTGCCACATATGGATTGTATAAAGGTGTTTTTATACCAGCAGCTTCTGTTCTGGTAAAGCAGTAAGGATGAGAACTGGGGCTGGATTACCAGTGCTATGATTTCCTGCACTCTGATTTCACTTACTGGAAAGGCTGCTGTTTTCCATGTGTATTCCATCCTGGCCTGTTTCCCAAACACTAAATCAAGAATTGCCAACCCGTGGCTCCCAGCATCCTCTAATAGTTATATGAGGTGCACATGTGTATTAATGCCCTTCTGGGGAAAGATTTATCATTTCTAGCAGAGTTTCTTATCACTTTTACATTCATGTGTAGGCAAACCCAACCTCTTGGCTTTTGTATATTCTAAGCAGAAGCATTGTTTAAGCAGGGGCACCTAAGGGCCTGTGCCTAGGGCAACAGCTTTTGGGTGCCTAAATAATGATAGAAAAATTTGTACTTTTCAATGCAGATAAACGGGACTGGGGAAGGGAAAAAAAGAAAATTCCCTTTTCTCAGCCTTTCAAAATAACACAGACGAAGAGGAGCAGAGCTATCTCTGAATGAACCCCTCAACCTCAGGGGTCATTGACTCAAATCATGTATGGTTTTGCTAATTTACTAAGCACTTGCATTCTGGGGCCTTGCTGCACTCTGGACCTATTACCGGATCAAATAACTGGTGTGAGATACAGAGAACAGTGCCGCTTCCCTTGCACCCTCTGCCTGCCAACTGGATCATGAATTTTAAAGTTTGTATACAAATAACTACCAAACAAGGAGTTGGGAAAGGTACAGAGATTTTCTCTATAGTTGGATTATATATTTGTTCTGTGAAGGCTTCTGTTATGAATTAATAAAAAAAAGATACTACTACTTATGTCGATAATACAGTAAAAGTTCATTTCAGGGGCCTTCTCTTATGTTTTAATGGTGATATAACAAAGCTATATTCATTTGAGTGTTTCAGTTTTGCCTAATTTTTTAAAAATATAATATAGTTGCATGCAAACTTAAGTAGTGATGGATTGATCATGTTGCACAGCTCTGGCTTAGGGTTACCCCTCGCTATTTTACGTGATGGCCTCTTTCCTGTACTATGAGCAGTGCCACAGAGGAAATACTTGGGAAAGGACTCAGCTCAGTGGAACATAAATCTTTCTAAATCAGTCACACAAAAAAAGCACAAATTATATTTTCTTGGATTCTGCAAATAGTTTGAGGATAGCAGCTGTGTAAAGCACAAGTTATCTCTCTCTCTAACATGTTCCAGGTAGTAGGAAACGTCATTTCAAAGACCAGAGAAACCATAACAGGCCTCCACTCACTCTGTTAATTGAACTTGTCTGGAGAGCTAAAACTAACCTTCTGCAACAAAGTGCTGGTTGTTCTGGCCTGAAATCAATCTGCGCGGCTCTAATATATCTAAGCATACTAAGAAATGCCATCATGAATTTATTTTTAAAGATGTACTCTATTAACAATCATTCTGAAGTTGTTTTTGAAAATGATGCCCATTCTGAAGTTATTTTTGAAAATTATGCCCGCTGTCATAACTGGATACATACAAACGTGCCTGAGTTAAAAAAGTAGCTACAGCCAGATTTAATTCAGGAGTGTTTGTAAGAGACACACTCCAAGGTATTTATTAAGGTGATGCAGTGCTGCGTTTGGAACGAATGCACCCATTGCACCATTGTCAGTGTTTCCATACCAATAATGGCTAGCTGAGAGGACACAGGTAGCAAAATAGGCCATAATAGGTGGAAAGAGTAAGCAGGTATTGAATTTGAAAGCTCAACCTGCAGTCCAGGATTATTACTAAAATATCCCGACTTTCTCTTTGATATCCTGCACTGAACAGCAAGAAAAATATACAAAGTTTCTAAAACTTAATTAAGTAAGAGGCTTTTGGCAGAGAGCCCATAATATGTGGCAGGTGCCCTTAGATACATTTGTAACAATTTAAGCAAAGGAAAAATTGTAACTATTTAAGATAAGCAGGTCTTTTGGGGAAACTGAGACTTGCAGCTTAAAGGGCACCTGTTGGGTAAAAATGTTATCCCCAACCAAGGGTTAATAGAGCCCCATTCTGGTTGGGATTCACAGTAGTTTTTTTTTAAAAAAAAAAAATGTCCCCCGCCAACCGGAATGCGGGTACTACTAGCCTGCACCTTTGGTTGGGGTTAACATTTTTACCCAACAGGTGCCCTTTAAAGGGCATTTCACTTTCATTAGCAAAAATGTAATAACACATAAAACCTGACTTTTTATAACCTGCCAAATTTGGTAAAAAGGACATGGTAATTAGGGGTGTGGCTATAAAAGGGCATGGTCAAAACATTTCCGCAAATCTATTTGTCACTCTTTCTATTTTCAAAATTTGAAACAAAGTAGCTTCAGAGGGGACATGATTACACTTTACAAGTACATTAGAGGACATTATAGACAAATAGCAGGGGACCTTTTTACCCATAAAGTGGATCACCGTACCAGAGGCCACCCCTTCAGACTAGAAGAAAAGAACTTTCATTTGAAGCAACGTAGGGGGTTCTTCACAGTCAGGGTTTGATTTGGAGGGGTTGAACTTGAACCAATTTAACTATGTATGTAACTGTATGCCATGTTAAGTCTACCCTTTACTTGAGTGTTATATAGGGAGTGTAAGACATTGTGAGAACAGAAGATAAATTGACAGACAAATGGCAGCTATGTGCGGAAAGGTTAATTTGTGTCCTCCTATATTAGGTGGTGCGGAGTTCTATTTTGAAACATGGTATTAATATCGGTCAAAGCACTTGCTTCTTCTCTGCTATAGTAAGTTTCTGTTTTGTTGTTACTGGTTTAGGTTTACCGAGGCCGCCACAGTACCCCAAGCTTTTATCACCTTTCCTCAGTGTCGGACTGGCACACCAGGATACCAGGAAAACTCCCGGTGGGCCCAGGTGTCAGTGGGCCTCTTGTTTCTAAACATTTGGCATAGTTCCCTATTTCCTCATGTGAATAAAGGGGCTTAATAATGGGAGTATAGTATGTAGAGAAAAGAGACTAGGAGAATAAAGAGGTTGAGTGAGGAGATTAGGTTTAATAGTTTGGAAAGTGGGCCCTCAGCCTAAGGTTTTCTGGTGGGCCCCTGACATCCCAGTCCAACACTGCCTGTTGTATTATGATTCCCTTATAAGTCTCCAGAGGGTATGGTATAACATCAGTGATATGTGCCAGCAAAATGGGGCTGTAAAAGGAAATCTCCATACATACAGCTGATTTTTTCAATGCCTGTACAGACAGTGATTAAAACCCAAACAATGACTATAAGTGGGGGCTGAATTTGTCAGTGTAGAAGTGAAGTTGAGCTCCCTATACTTTTTCTATACTTTTCAGACATTTCCAAATTACCCCCAAAACTGTGATTGCTTTTGGGTACGTCCTCCCCATTTAGGCAACATGATTAGTAACTGTCATGCTAAAAGTGGGACATTTGGCAAGCATTGGGCAACAAGACATATGCCCCCAGCTGTGTAGGTTGGATCTCTTTGATTACCTAAAATAATGTAATTTTTTTTAACACAGTTTAACATAGGTCAAAGGTGAAACGAGCAATTCTAAACCAATTCTGGATTGCAAAGATGATTCTAGGTCATCTGAGAAAAAAAAGGCTAAGAACCAGTGATCACTATAAAAGCTGTGGTGGGTTAAGATGGGGCAACATCTGGCCAACTCGGCCTGTATGAGATATTGAAACTCCACTCTTAAGAACCACAAGGTGCATCTATTTATTATGGAAATGTACAATATACTGATTTAGAACTTTAATTTGAATTAATTCTCAGTATTTAGACTTGGATTGCACTAAATTTCCACTATTGGGGCACAGCCAGGAAAAAGATTCAAGGATAATTAAGATGTATTTTAGCATTCGCCTTGCCTAGGCTGCCATTGTCTCCCAGTCTGTCTGTCCACAAACTTATCTCCTGATGTCCCCTTACCTCTTATATTATGGTATGAAATCCTCAAATGACAAACCAAATACTCTCTACCAGTTTACACCACAGCTACAATTGTGCTGAAGTCTTTAATGTGAACAAGCAGGTCGTCAAGCAAGATGAGCTGTAGTAATTTATGATCCTCTCTCTCTGTATACAGCAACCTTCTATGGTCCTTCATTCGTTAGTGTAGTTATTTGCAGGTAAATTATATTGACGTCCATAAAAATCAACTTTAATTTAGCATTGCGTGTCTTCTGGCAATACACCACTTCTCTGCTTCACCTGCTCTACTATCCTTCTAGCAGACCAATGGAATGGAGAAACGTTGGGGTTTGTGTGTGTGTGCCTGTGTGTTTTTTTTCCTTAGCTTATCCAATTCTCCCCAGGGGAAATAGATAAATTAAGATGTGCACGCAATGAGAACAAATTCTGCTACTCATTTAGAAAGAAAGGTGTTCTGTTTCACAGCTTCTGGAAAATCTACTAAATCATGTGGCCGTTTAACCCTTTCTGCTGCTCCACGAGTCGGAAGTACTCAGGCCACTATGTGTGATTTAAATGATCCAAGCCTCCAGGCAAGGCCCTTGATTCATAAAAGAGACCAATGCATTTACAACCCTTGCTGCTGTCTATAGCTGTAATGAAACGATATAGGCAGCTGATGCATGTATACGTTCAGTTTGTATGATTTAATTGTGGTTGTAAAGCCCGACAGAATAAATTCTGAGCAAAGTGCAAACTGGTTGAGAAATAAGTTTTCATGTACACGAGACTACATGTACCTAAGTTTCTAAAAACAGCACAGAAGGGTTGGGCAGTTCGGCAACAGAAAATGCAATTTGGAACAGCCTTTTTTTTAGAGTGTCCAGTACCAACCAACCGTATATGCAGCCTTTTTCAATACCATGTGGAAACATGTGAAACCATAGATTCACATGGTTTCAGCATCTGTTCTGCCTTCTACACCATAAAAAGTTCTTTACCAGGTGCACCAAACCATCTTCCTTGACAAGGAATTCTCTGTTAAATCAACTGTCCTACAGCACCTCTACCTTCCAACAATGAAATAGATTTTGGACATTACTTCACCGTTCCTCTCATTTCAACCTGACGTCACACATTATAGTGAGATTAGCCAGTGTGCTCAGGACTCTTTGTATTCACTAGATAGCTGTAGTACTTATGCTTATAGTCAAGTAAAGCTGGCCATAGACTTGCACATTTTACCCTGTGTTTGACGAACGAAATGAAGTAGTAAAAAGAACAAATCAGACAATGTTCTGGCCATGAATTGACAGACAGCAATTGTACAAAAGTTATGTCCGACAAATAGACAAATGACACCTATTGATAATACATGCAGAGATATTATCGTTAACCTGTCCAATCGACTAAACAACAGATCTCCGTGGTATGAAAAATGTTGGGACAATCCACACATGTCTGAAAATAATACAAACCTTTGTTTTGTACAACTTAGGGGCCAATTCACTAACTTCGAGTGAAGGATTCGAAGTAAAAAAACTTCGAATTTCAAAGTGTTTTTTGGGCTACTTTGACCATCGAATGGGCTACTTCGACCTTCGACTATGACTTCGAATCGAAGGATTCGAACTAAAAATCGTTAGACTATTCGATAGTCGAAGTACTGTCTCTTTAAGAAAAAAGTTCGACCCCCAAGTTCGCCATCTAAAACCTACCGAACTCAATGTTAGCCTATGGGGAAGGTCTCCATAGGCTTTCCTAAATTTTTTTGATCGAAGGACATTCCTTCGATCATTGGATTAAAATCCTTCGAATTCGATTCGAAGGATTTAATCGTTCGATCGAAGGAATAATCCTTTGATCGTTCGATCGAACTATTTGCGCTAAAATCCTTCGACTTCGATATTCGAAGTTGAAGGATTTTAATTCCCAGTTGAATATCGAGGGTTAATTAACCCTCGATATTCGACCCTTGGTGAATCGGCCCCTTAATATTTGCTTCTATGGCAGCTTAAGATGATCTGTTCTTTATGTGTTAAATATGCAGTAACTGTAAATAAATGTCTGAATAATACTTATATAGTGTACGTGTGTATGCATGTGTAGTATGCAAAAACGTCGACCCACCATGGGGGGAGCATCTTGGCACAGAACCCTTCCTTATACCCCTGGCCATGCCCCCAATCTCAACCCTAGCTTTGCTGAATCCATTATTTCAGATAGATTTCGGACATTTAATTTGCAGCACATTGTACAATTGGAGCACATTATGGGTCTGTTATGGTGGGTTACTAGGAGCTAAACCATTTCACCCCTGAAGAATTTTTGAGAGTTGACATATCTGAAGTATAGAATGAGTAGTTTATTCACCCTTAAAAAGGAACTTCACATGAAGGCTTTTAATAAATGGCAGGTCATGCATAATATCCTAATCTAAATGTGGCCAATGCCAGTCCATATTCATAATAAGTGACACGAGTAGCATCTGCGTATAATTCCTGCATACCCAAACATGCCTAGTGTGACATTAGCCTTAAAAACAGTTCCCACTCATTATCATGTGTAAATGCAAATATTAAGCCCTCGTACATGCTCAGGTTTGGGTAATTGCTACAGTTATATGTGTTAAATGGGGTGGTTTTTGGTATGTTATAGAATGGCCAGTTATAAGCAATATTTTAATTGGCCTTCATTGTTTATTTTCATAGTTTTTTAATTATTTGCCTTCGTTTTCTGATTCTCTCCAACATTGAAAGAGGGGTCAGTGACCCCTTCTAAAAACAAATGCTCTGTAAAGCTACAAATTTATTGTTACTGCTACTTTTGATTATTTGTCTTTCCATTCAGGGCCTCTCCCATTCATATTCCAGCCTCTTTTTCAAATCAGTGCATGTTTGCAAGGGTAATTTGAACCCTAGCAACCAGATTGCTGAAATTGCAAACCGGAGGGCTGCTGAATAAAAAAACAAAATCACTCAAAAACCGCTAATTCTAGAATATGAAAATCAATTGCAAATTTTCTCAGAATATCACTCTCTCTGTCATACTAAAATTTAATGCAAAAGTGAACAGCCCCTTTAATTCACAAAAATGAGGGCAATCAATTAATAATTTAGGCCAAGCATACTAAACAGTGAACTATTGCAGTGCAAAAGGAGCCTATCCTTTATCATAGGAACAATGTTTATTACGTGTTTTGCTGACATTTCTGGAAAGGGTGTTAACATCTTTCATTCACATTCTATTGTTACTGCATTATTTTTTATGTTGTGGTATAACAGAGGGAGCCTTAAGTGGAATCATCTTCAGGTCTAGGAGAGCTGCCAGTGCTACAGTCTAGCTGTCACACCCATGCACTAATGCTGCGCCTCTAAGGAAAAACTATATTTACTAAGCTGGCCTTCTCTGGCTTAGCGAGGACCTGAAATAACATTTCCAGTAGCTGGTTGCCTGTCTATCTGCAATTGCTTTTCTGACTTAATAATCCTATTGGAATGTTAACCTCGGTTACAACTAATTTAAGCCTTTCATAACATCCCAGAATAAAACCCAGTATCTCGTTGCTTCATCTTCACTGAAAAACAAAGTAGTGTAGGGCACTACACTTTTAGAAAAAAAGAGCAAAATCTTTTTTTTATTATTTTTTAATTTTTATTAAGTAATATATTTTTATTGTTGTTTTATATGACACAAAATAAGAAACAAAATGTACAGTATTTTTGCAAAGAATTACCCTAGAAACTCCTATGAACAAAGTTGTCTGGTTACAAAAGTATACATTTGAGGGTGGTACTGTGTGACTTTAGAGTTGACTTGATTGATGCAAGAACTATCGGGAATTGTAGCTTTGCAACAACTAGACCGTTAAAGACGGACTGTTTCTGTTTCAAGTACAGCCAAGAATAAGACTTAAACTTAAAAAAAAAAAATACAGATACGACACCAAAAAAAAAAAGTTTATGTTCATTTTAACAGCTCGGAATCCTGACCCTGGAGGATTTGTTATGCATATTTTAATCAGAGAAAGAAGAAGCGGATTAACTGTAATTGCTCCAATGTCTTGTACTGAAATGTCATGTAGCCCTGTTTATAAAATGGAAACTGTATCCTACTTATAAGTAGGGTATATGTTACAGTTATGTCTTCTAAAATAAATAGTAAGGGGCATATTTATCAACGGTCGAATTTAGAGTTTATGGGAGTTCATAAAAACTCCCATAAATTCCCATAAACTCAAAATTAGAAAAAAAACGACCAATTGAAATTCTTTAAAAAAAATTAAATTCGAGTGGATAGAATCGACCTGCGAACTCGAGTTGAATTCAAATCTAATTCAAGTTTTTTCACCAAAAAAAATATAAAAATTAGATTTTCAAAAGTCCACCAAACGATTGTAGGAGGTCCCGATAGGCTAAAACACCAATTGCCAGGTTTTAGATGGCAAATAGTTGAATTTGAATTCATAAAGGGACAATACATGATAAATTTTGAAATTTGAATTTTTTTTAAACTCAAATCTAATTTGGACTATTTTAAAAATTAGATTTTTCAATTCGACCCTTGATAAATCTGCCACTTAATGTTGAGTTTATTGTGAGCATAGAACAATGTCTGTATGACCATTAAGGGTCCTGATTCATGTGGGCTATGCCTCTGCCAAAAAGGTAAATTGACTGTTCCTGTTCTAATGTGTAAATGCAAGAACAGGTGTGGGAACCTGTTAACCAGAATGCTCGGGACCTGAGGTTTTCTGGATAATGTTTTTTTGTAATATGATTCTCCATGCCTTAAGTCTACTAAAAATTAATTGAAACATTAATCAAACTACCGTAGTAGGATTGTTTGGCTTCAACTAAGGATTCATGATATCTTAGTTTGGATGAAGGATGATGTCACTGAACGCTTATTGTGCATGCTCGCCCCCAATTTAATACAAAACATTAAAAATCTGTTGAATGCTTCCTATGATGTCATCCGATGTTTACTGAGCTTGTTCTCCTGGAATTTAAAACAAAGCATTAAAAATCTGTTGAATGCTTCCTATGTTATCACAAAATACTTACCAAGCTTGCTCTTCTGGAATTTTACACAAAACTTTAAAAATCTGCAGAATGCTTCTTATGATGTAAATTAAATGCTTAAAAAACAGCAGAATGTGATCAGGTGACAGGAAACTGGGGCAGAGAAGGCAAAATCCGATACCTCTGCAAAGAAATAGGGTTCTGGTTTAACACATATATAGAGTAAGGCCCATACATTTTTGGACAGAGACCACATTTTTCTAATTTTGGTTCTGTACATTACCACAATGAATTTTAAATGAAACAACTCAGATGCAGTTGAACTGCAAACTTTCAGCTTTAATTCAGTGGGTTGAACAAAAAGATTGCATACAAAAGCCTTTTTTTCACACAATCACTTCATTTCAGGGGCTCAAAAGCAATTGGATAATTGACTGAAAAAGCTACTTCATGGGCAGGTGTGGGCAATTCCTTAATTATGTCATTATCAATGAAGCAGATAAAAGCCCTGGAGTTGATTGCAATATTAGGAGTGGCAAAATCTACCGTTTGGTACATCCTGAGAAAGAGAGAAAGCACTGGTGAACTCAGCAACGCAAAAAGACCTGGATGTCCATGGAAGAAAACAGTGGTGGATGATCGAAGAATCATTTCCATGGTGAAGAAAAACCCCTTCACGACAGGTGAACAACACTCTCCAGGAGGTAGGTTTATTGATATCCAAGTCTACCATAAAGAAAAGACTGCATGAAAGTAAATACAGAGGGTGCACTGCAAAATGCAAGCCACTCATAAGCTTTAAGAATAGAAAGGCTAGATTGGACTTTGCTAAAAAAACATCTAAAAAAAACCCAGCACAGTTCTGGGAAAACATTCTTTGGACAGATGAAACCAAGATAAACCTCTACCAGAATGATGGCAAGAAAAAAGTATGAAGAAGGTGTGGAACAGCTCATGATCCAAAGCATACCACATCTCTATAAAACAATGGCGGAGGCAGTGTGATGGCTTGGGTGTGCATGACTGCCAGTGGCACTGGGACACTAGTGTTTATTGATGATGTGACCCAGGACAGAAGCAGACAAATTAATTCTGAGGTGTTCAGAGACACTGTCTGCTCACATCCAGCTAAATGCAGTCAAATTGATTGGGAGGCATTTCATAATGGCCCAAAACATACAGCCAAAGTAACCCAGGAGTTTATTAAAGCAAAGAAGTGGAATATTCTTGAATGGCCAATTCAGTCACCTGATCTGAACCCAATTGAGCTGCATTTCACTTGTTGAAGACTAAACTTCAGACAGAAGGTCCCACAAACAACAACTGAAAGCCACTGCAGTAAAGGCCTGGCAGAGCATTAAAAAGGAGGAAACCCAGAATCTGGTGATGTCCATGAGTTCAAGACTTCAGGCTGTCATTGCCAGCAAAGTATTAGAAATTAACATTTTATTTTCAGTTTTTAAATTTGTCTAATTGATTTTGAGCCCCTGAAATGAAGTGATTGTGTTAAAAAAAGACTTTAGTTCCTCACCTTTTTATGCAATCTTTTTGTTCAACCCACTGAATTAAAGCTGAAAGTCTGCAGTTCAACTGCATCTGAGTTCTTTCATTTAAAATTCATTGTGGTAATGTACAGAACCAAAATTAGAAAAAAAAGTTGTCTCTATCCAAAGATTTATGGGTCTAACTGTATATATGACTGAAACCAATTAAATCCTTCGATAGTTGAAGTACATTTTGTGACTTATAGCGGGTATTAATAATATTAATAAACCTGCTCAAAAGAGGAAAATTACATCAAAGGTCACACACACATGGCTAACATTTTTGTTTCCAGAGAATCCACTCTGTTCCTTCCTTTTAGCTGTTATTCTTTCCTCATGCGGAATTTCAATATTGTGTGAAATATGATATTGTCAGATGTCTGGTTTTCAGGATAAAGGACTTTGCTGGTTGCCATCAATGTCTCCTCTGTAACTAGTCTGATATTTCAGTGATTTTAGGATCTCTTAACAGATCTTACCAAGTTATCTATATAGCAATGTTTTTTTAGTCAGCACTCACCACTTTTCCACCTCTTTTTACAAGGCGGTGCACATGTCCAGTTATCCACTCTCCAATCGGATTCAGGGCCAGATTTACATAGTGGGCTCCCCTAGGCCCACTGCTGTTCGTCGCCCCTGTCCCCTCCCCTTTATTCGTGCAAATTTTCATCATCTGGACTGGAGCAATGGAGATTGTCGCATGGGAAATTAAAAAAATTATTGTATCTCCAGCGCATCCCCAGTGTTTTTGAACCAATGTGGGTGAAGTTGGGCAGCATACCGTCCCCCTAAAATCCTGCTGCCTTAGGCCCAGGCCTAGGTGGCCTTTCCACAAATCCGGGCCTGACCGGATTTCCAAACTCCAATATATGACACAGCACCGTTCAACGTTCCAAATTTAAAAAGCCTTTATTTGACACACGGCTTTATGATCTGCAACAAATACAACGTTTCTGGCCTGCTCCCGGCCCTTTATCCCTTTAACTTGATAAAGGGCCGGGAGCAGACCAGAAACATTGTATTTGTTACAGATCATAAAGCCGTGTGTCAAATAAAGGCTTTTAAAATTTGGAACTTTGAACGGTGCTGTGTCATATATTGAAGTTTGGAAATCCGTTTGGAGAGTGGACAACTGGATACTTGCACCGCCTTGTTGTGCTGTGTCATATATTGGAGTCAAGTTATCTATATATCCATATCTATCTATCTATCTATCCATCCATCTATCTATCTATCTATCTATCTATCCATAGGTATGGGATGGAAAGTCTGTCTCCCATAGACTTTTTTTCGTAATAATAAAACTGTACATTGTGCTTGATCCAAAGTAAGATACAATTAATCCTTATTGGGAGCACAACCAGCCCATTGGGTTAACTTAAAGTTTTTATAATTTTTTTTAGTAGCCTTAAGGTTTGTAGATCCAAATTACGGAAAGATCCGTTATCTGGAATACCCCAGGTCCCGAGCATTCTGTATAACAGGTCCCATACCTGTACTGTATGTACAGGTATGGAATCCATTATCCGGAAAAACCATTATCCAAATAGATCCAAATTACGGTGAGGCCATCTCCCATGGACTTCATTTTATCCAAATAATCCAAATTTTTAAAAATGGTTTTCTTTTATCTCTCTCTCTAATAATAAAACAGTACTTTGTACGTTATCCAAACTTATATTTAATTCATCCTTATTGGAAGCAGAACCAGCCTATTGGGTTTATTTCATGTTTACATGATTTTCTAGTAGACTTAAGGAATGAAGATCCAAATTACGGAAAGATCTGTTATCCAAAAGCCCCAGGTTCCGAGCTTTCTGGATATCAGGTCCCACACCTGTATATGTGAGTGTGTGTTGGGAGGTTTAAAATAAAATAATAGAACACAACATTGTTTTGACAGTACATGGGAATCTTTTTATGGTTTCCTTATGTGGTAGAAATGTAAATGTCTCCACAAGGTGAATGCAGAAGAGAAGTACGAGGGTAATATAATAAAAGGGCAATGTTTGCTACAGGGTTAGTAACCCATCTGCAATTAGCCTTTACTGGTCAGCTGTTTAAATGCAAAGATCTGAATGCCCAATTTCTATAAAAGAGATGTTGTTGGCTGTTCAACTGTTTTTATAAAGTGGTCTAGTATTTCTCTCGCTACGAGTTCTTCAAGCAGTATGGGACGTCCACAAAAAAAAAAAAATTCTTGGAGGGCCACATCCAGCAAGCAAGCCTCCAATTGGAAAGGCCTGTTTTAAGGAATGAAGTTAATTATGTATTTGTCCGTGTTTCTATCCTGCCAATTAATAATACAGACAAAAATGCAGAATTTGTTAGAGCCAAAATCTTAAGCCCTGACACCTTTCTGTTACCTATAAGATAAATTCCTTATTACATAATGGAGGGTGTATAGACAGGCCTGCCTGCTTCTTCCTTGTGGAATCCAAAAGACACAGTATTGTGTCCCAGCATGTTTGAACAGCTGGGGAAAAAATGAGTCTAAGAGAAAGCAGTTTTATGCTTTAGGCAGAGTGTGCTATGTTGCTAGGAATCTTTGCTATAATAATTCTTACATCACTTCTGTATCTCTTAGCAAGTGAAAATGACATCTGAATAGTACCTGGGAAATGCATTTATTCACCGTTCAGGCCGGGGAAGCTCTCTTTTTATTCTAATTATTACATAAGATACTACACAGAGTACTAGACAGAGAAGTGAGAAGTGATTGTTGCAAGGCTTGAGACGTGCCTCTTCCTTTGTCACTGAAACATATGTAAATGTTTACTTTTGTAGCCCACATTCCCAAAAAAGTAGGAAAAATTATAAACCTGTCCAGCTATCTTGTTGATGTGAGTGCAGTCTGATTTCAGAGGCATTTCACCTCTAAAAGAGTGTGGTTGGAGTCTGGACCTGGCTGCACTGCATTTTTCCAGCCACTGTAGAAGCAGAGAAAGAGTTATATTTTATGTGCTAGAGCCAGACTGAGAACTTGGGCATGTGGACAGAAGAGTGCATAAAGTTGGAGTCGTGGGACAGTTTAATTATGTCTGTTCTTTATATTAATTATTTGAAATTAAACAACATTCATAGCATACTTTGTCACCATCATATATTGTTGGAAAGAAATAAAAATATTGGGGTTCATGTTGGTGAACGTAAAAGAACAATGCACCTGCACCCAATGGCCATATTTGCACTTAATTAATTTTTTTAGTCACTTCTGGGGCATATGTTTAAACTGGTATACATGTTGTTAGAAGCCATTTAATTGCTAGAGTACTAAGGGCTGCAGAATCACACTCCATAGTGCTCGTTCAAAAAAAAACTTGCTCTCTGCACCGTGAACTGGAGATGCAGAACGCAGTGTATAGGGCAGATGTTTAGTACAGGGCCCCTATCCAGCATGCACCCACCAGTACTCCCTGACTTGCATGTCTGAATGATGTGTAAATTAAGGGGTGGGAGAGGCATCCTCCAACTCACCCCTCTTGAATGCAGTGCTGCCAAAATCAAGCAATGCTATATTCATTGATGGAAGTTCTTGAACTCGATTTTGGAGCATATGGACCAGAGTCACTAATCTGTAGAGAATATTATATTGTAATATCATATCCACTAAAGTACAGTTAATGTTTAATATGTTTGTGTTATTCTGCTAATGACTTAGAGAGAAGAAAGGTTGATTCAGAGGGTGAGGCTGTTGAGAGCTCCATAGACATTGGCACACCCTTTTAGGACATCAAACTTTCTGTTGCAGCACCTACAGAAATCCAAACCCACACACCAGGCAGACATTACAGCTGTACCGGATGTAACTACTAAAGTTCAGGCCAGGAGCAATCCACCAATTATGCGAGTTGAGAAACTCACCTCAGGTGGCAGGGCCCCCCTGGTTGCCAGGGGCGGCAAAAACGCAGATCCCAGTAACTAGGAGATGAATTTCTGTTTTTTTATACCCGGAAATTCAGCTCTTCTAATGCAGAGAGCGTAATTGCCCTCTGCACTAGTGATGTGGACGCCCCCGACCCCTCCAGCACTGTAAATATGAGTGCTGTGGGGGGGCATCAGAACGAAGGCCACCTCGGGCGGCTAAATGGCCAGGATCGCCCCTGGTTCAAGCAAGGGATTGGGGCAAGTAGCCAATTAGAGTAGTTTACATGCAGGGGAAACTCAGAGAAGGCAACCAACTTGTGTAATCAAAGTCCAGGCAAAATCAGGGCAGGGGGCAAACAAATCTGCCTAAAAATCAGGCAGAGGTCAAAACTAGGCAAACACAGGAACTTAAGAAGGCTTAGCTTCTGCAGGAACAGATGTCAACTTGGGCACAAGTATGCAAAAATCAGGTCAATTCAAAAGAACTGATACTGTTGAGGACCTCAGACTGGACTGGGTGAGCACAACAAATTGTGTTTATAATATTTCCTATTATATATATATATGGGAAGTATATACTTCCCATGAGAGCCAAAGGATCGAAGTGTAAACAAAAAAGAGGGAAAAAGAACTAAAAATCAGGAATGTCCAACCTGCAGCCTTCTAGATGTTTCTGAACAACAACATTCAATTGACCATAGTTTGCCCCTGATGTCCCCCAGACCGAGCTTCAAATAATAAATCTCAGTCCAGTTTCATATGTAAACTAAATTTCTTTTTCTGTTACTAGACCTGTGTACCAGGGAGTGTACTGTATTACATTGGAAAAAGTCTAGCAGGTCCCCTACTTGGACTGATTTATGATTCTGTTATGTGAGATGGAGATCGTCTTGAATTACATAATTAAGTTGCGATGAAAAAGATCAAAGTCCATCAAGCTCAACCCCTCCAAATGAAACCCAGCATCCATACATACACTGACCCCTCCATACACTCACATAAACTATATATAACAATAACTATGTATATAAATTGTAGATTATAGTATCACAATATAGCCTTGAATATTATGCTTGTCCAAGAAATCATTCAAACCCCTATTAAAGGCATTAACAGAATCAGCCATCGCAATATCAACTACCTCACTGTCCTCATCTGAAGAACCACCTACCCTGCTTCAAATGAAAGTTCTGTTCCTCTAGTCTAAAGGGGTGACCTTTGGTGCGGTGATCTGTCTTTAATGACCTTGTAAAGTATAATCATGTCCCCTCGCAAGCGCCTTTATTCCAGAGAAAACAACCCCAACTTTGACAGTCTACTCTCATAATTTAAATCTTCCATCCCACTAACCAGTTTAATTGCATGTTTCTCTAGAGCTTATTACAGTTTGGTTTGGCAGCACCTGTATATATGGATTGCTTTGTCATTCGGTAAAACTTCTAATTGCAGTCTGAGCTTTGTGAGAAGTTTGTGACTACCAATACAAATAAAAAGAGGCTTCTAAAATGGTTTATTAAAAATAAGAAATTGGCCATTTGAATTTTTCTAATCAATGCCAGGGATTTACTGTAGTAGGAAAATAACATCTTAAACCAAGTAAAACTCACTTTCATGAAATCGGCATCACAGTGTACCATGGCTGTTTAAATAATCTGTATTTTTTACATTTTCTAACAATTACTTACCATCAGCTTCTGTTGTATCCTCTTTACACTAAAGGTGGCCATACACGGATAGATCCGCTCGTTTGGCGATGTCGCCAAACGAGCGGATCTCCCTCCGATATATCGGGCTGATCCGATCGTGGGCCCTAGGGCCCAATGATCGGATCCTTCACGTTCGCAAACGGGCGGTCGGATCGCGGGACCGCATCAACGAACAGATGCGGCCGCGATCCGACGGGATTTTTAACCCCATCCGATCGAGATCTGGCCGACTTTCGGCCAGATCTCGATCGGGGAAGCCCGTCGGGGGCCCCCCATACACGGGCCAATAAGCTGCCGACTCGGTCTGTCGGCAGCTTTTATCGGCCCGTGTATGGCCACCTTTAGTCAAGCAGTTTATTTCCTTCCTGTTTTGTAACATACTAACATTTGTAAAAACAATTTCGATATCTTGCCACTTGGGTGACATTCTCTTAGTTGATGGAATAGGCACCAGCCCATGTCAGCTTTGTGACATCAGTCCATGCCCATTTTGTGAGATTTCTGACTGTATAAATGTTTATTTCATGCTATTACTAGTTGTTGGGTCACACCACTATGCCGCTGTCACACAAGTTGCAAGCTGGTACCTAACAATTATGACAAAACATCAGTACAATACAGTTTTACTAAGCTTGTTACAGAGTTACAGTAAGGTCCATATATATTTGGACAGAGACAACTTATTTCCCCGGGGGTTTCAGGTAATTCAATCACTTGAGGGTGCCTAACATTTGGCACCCCCAAGTGCAGGATGCCTTTCCTTCTCCTTTAATAAACCCCTGGGTTGCTTTGGCTGTATGTTTTGGGTCATTGTCCATCTGTATTATGAAACGCCTTAATTTGACTGCATTTAGCTGGATTTGAGCAGACAGTATGTCTCTGAACACCTCAGAATTCATTTGGTTGCTTCTGTCCTGTGTCACATCATGGATAAACACTAGTGTCCCAGTGCCACTGGAAGCCATGCACGCCCAAGCCATCACATTGCCTCCACCATGTTTTATAGATGATGTGGTATGCTTTGAATTAAGAGCTGTTCCATGCCTTCTCCATACCTTTTTCTTGCCATCATTCTGGTAGAGGTTGATCTGTCCAAATAATGTTTTTTTTTAGCAAATTCCAATCTAGACTTTCTATTCTTGATGCTTATGAGTGGCTTGCACCTTGCAGTGCACCCTCTGTATTTACTTTCATGCAGTCTTCTCTTTATGTAGACTTGGATATCAATACACCTACCTCCTGGAGAGTGTTGTTTATTTGTTTGGCTGTTGTGAAGGGGTTTCTCTTCACCAGGGAAATTATTCTGCAATCATCCACCACTGTTGTCTTCCTTGGACGTCCAGGTCTTTTTCTTTCTCAAGATGTACCAAGCTGTAGATTTTGCCACTCCTAATTTTATAGCAATTTCTTGGATCAGTTTTTTCTGTTTTGCAGCTTAAGGATGGCTTGTTTCACCTGCATGGAGAGCTCCTTTGACCGCATGTTGTCTGTTCACAGCAAAATCTTCCACATACAAGCACCCCCTCAAATCAACTCCAGGGCTTTTATCTGCTTCTTTGATAGACACAGCAAAGGAATTTCCCACACCTGCCCATGAAATATCCTTTGAGTCAATTGTCCAATTGCTTTTAATCCCCTGAAATTAAGTGATTGTGGTAAAAGAGGCTTTAGTTCCATACATTTGTATCCAATCTTTTTGTTCAACCCACTGAATTAAAGCTGAAAGTCTGCAGTTCAACTGCATCTGAGTTGTTTCATTTAAAATACATTGTGGTAATGTACAGAACCAAAATTAGAAAAAAGTTGTCTCTGTCCAAATATTTATGGACCTAGCTGTATAATACAGTAGCAGTTTTATGACTGCATTGAAATCTGAGCTTTATTAGGATTAACCTTTTAATAAAATAATTTGTTACACATGTTGAAAATGTAAATTAAATAAATATAATAAACAGATTGCTCATAGGAAATAATAGCTACTGTTGTAGAGTGTATATATTGTAACTTTAACACTAGAGGGTATATAATCACAGCCTTGTTTGAATTGATAGTGTTGTTGCATGTACTGTGGCTATTTATTAAAGGTATTTGCACCCAAAAATGCATCTTGTACTTCAGCATATTTGTGCCTAGCTCCATTGTCCAAATGATGCAGAACACTTGGTATTATGGAAAGTTAGTGCCTCAGTATAAGCAAAGCTTATACAGGAAAATGCCAACACATGGTGCAAGTCATAACCAGATACTATATATGATAAATGCATATGAAGACACTGGAAACACTAACACTGTATAGCCCAACAAGTCTCTATGGCACAAATATACACTCAGTTCTCCTGACCTACACATCAGTACATCCAATTCTGTAAGAAATGAGCATGGAAGTGGTATGGCAATCCAGTGGCAAGATAAAGGACAGTACATGAGGGTTGTAGATCTCATTACCATCAAGTAGACCATCCACACTGAAACTTAAAGTCTTTGTGCTTTTGGCTAATGACAAATGTGAAGTTTGTCGGCTTGCAGATAAACACCTTTCTTGCACCGCAAATCAATCCTTTCCTTGCCTATACGCAGAACCACTGCATCGGCATGGGTGCAGCGACCCTGAAATGCCTATTCATATGTTCCAGTGCTGAAATCAGTGTGCCTGTAGTGCCTGCAGTGTGCCTGCACCCGGGCCGATGCAGGCAAGGATTCTCATACTAACATACTAATGATTCTCATACTAACATAGGAACATAGTAAGTTAGGTTGAAAAAGACACACATCCATCAAGTTCAACCTTAAAGTGATACTGATATCTGCCATAACCCTGTAAGCTTCCCTTAAAAAGCAATCCAACCCCTTCTTAAAGTGATACTGAAACTAAAAAACTACTTTACATTAAAAGTTACCTATAGGTCATGCTGATCATGTTTTGCTGAGCGGTTTGTTTTTGTAAGTAATTGTTAGTTGAAGTTTCTAAACCTGACTGTCCCATCTCAGCCTGTCCGTTAGACTCCTGCTGCACAAATATGGCAGCCCCCTCATAGGTGATCACAGGGAGTCAGTAATGTAAAAGCATTTGCAAATACTTTATGGCAAAATTATAAGAAGTACGCAAAGTCAATTTTATGGTAGATGTAAAAAAAGGTTACATTTTTGGTGTCCGTATCTCTTTAAAGCTATCTAACGTATTAGCCAGCACACCTGATTCTGGGAGAGAATTCCACATCTTCTCAGTGCAAGGACAACATCTATCTTCAAGCCGACCGTTGTAACACCTGCCATTATACCATACCTTTATTCTAACTATCTGAATTATTAGGACTGTACGGGAAGCCTATCTTTTGTAGGATCATATGTTAAAATCTTGGTCTATAAACATCTGATTGACCAGATTTTGCTTTGTGTACAGTTATATATCGACAACCACTCACCTACTGAAACTCTTATGAACGTGCCGATTATGTAAGCCTCTTGCTTTGTGACAGAGAGATGTATTATAATTATTGTCATAGAGCATGAATCGTGTTTTAGCCACATTTCTTTATTTCACATACAAGTGGTTTTTTTTAGCATTTATTCAAGATGGCTCCTTGCTAGAATTTATTATTTCTTCACTGACACTAGCAAACACATTATAAGGCCTGGAGAATTCCTGGCAACATGTTCATGATATCAGAACCTGCATTTTAATGACTGAGATGGGAGTATTGACAAAGGAAGCAGAAGAATATGAGATCGGGAAAACAGAAGAAATGAAAATCTCTATTAAGTGTTGTTTGGCAAGTTTAGTGTCAAAAACAGAAATAGCGCCGGGTCAGCATTACATGCTCACACATTGCAGGAAAGTACATAACTGTCATAGAATATATATAACCTCTGGCAGCATGTTGCTGTTATATTAAAACATTCCTAAACAGAATCGTTCTTTGGCCGTGTTGTGACAATCTGTGATTGGCCAACCGTGACTAATGTGTTCTGTTTCCCCAGTGATGATGTTTCTGCTTCTGTATTTAAATAGAACGCAGGCTTTTGCATGTGTACAATGTATTAAGTTCCATGCATGTAAGTGACTGCCTGCACAATCCTTAATATTGGGGGGGGGGAGCTGGGGGCATCCTTTTCATCCATTTCTTTGGAACTGGTTGGTCTTGTATTAACTGTGTTTGAAGTCTCGAGGAAGCTAATTCCAAATTGTACCCCGGTGAATTGCTCATTTCCATGTTTAATAACAGATTGGTCTGTACTCAAAAAGCCCTAGAAATTTGAGTAAATGGAGCCATACCACTGCATGTACTTAAATACTAAAATTCATTGGAATTTCTCAATTACCCTTGTCCATCAAAGCTGTTCTCTTTGTTCGGGATTTGTGGTTTTCTTTCAGAATGTTAATGCCGATATGGAGACATGCAGGATAGATGGACAGAAATGGAAACAGATTATAAGGCTCCATGTGAGCTTTTTATTATGTTTACTGTCTATATTCAAATTACATTGAGTCTTTAATTGGAGAGGACCATATCCAAAAGGCAGCAAATTAAGGAAGAGTAAACATATTCAAATACAATGGAATATGATGTTTGCCAGATGCTTAGTAATATGGCTGCTTATCCATTTTCAGACTTGGCTTTATAGCTGCAACTAGTAATGGAATTGGCTGTACTTATAAGCTTGTGTGTCTGGAGGGGTAACTGGGATTCTGAAATGGGGTAGTGCCTGTCCATAAACTGAATGGATTTGGCCCAACTTGGCACAGCATGTATATAGGAAATAATGTTCTCCCTTTTGTAATATATAAGGATATAAGAAGTCACCAAATAGTTCCATGACCATCTAAATCCAGTATATAAGACTGGGGATTAGTTTTATACAAATGAAACTTCCAGGTCACTTCTAATATTCTCATATTTTACATCAAGGGCTACATTATTTTCCATAATATACACATTTCAGTGAGTCATGTTACACAAATGTTAGGTACCCCCTATTGTAAGTCACTGAGGCATTCCATATCCATATAAAAGCATGACGCCGAAGGGTGGGGGCTTTTATACAGGTCATGGACTTCTAATATTCTCATATTTCACAACAGGGGGCCCATTATTTATTATAATGCACAGGTTTCAGTGAATGACATCACTAAACACTGATTATAACTGATGACATCACAAAGCACTATTTATAAGGATATAATTTAGAGGATATTCATGGCTCTTGTGTATATTTTTATAAATTAGTAAAAAACTGTATAAAGATAAAAAAAAATTGCGTAATATGTAGTGATTTTATCTGTTTAATTTTCTTGATATCCTAGCATAGACTTACTATTGAATAAATGCTGACCCTTGTTGTCATTGCCTGAAATAATCAGAATGACTTTGCTTTAAGTGGCAGACACTTGTATTTAGTTGGCCGTTTTAACACAGGAGATTGACCTTTTGCTTCCTCCAAGAGAGCGTAAGTAAAACATTTCCCTGTTTGCGCCTGGAGAGATCTTAAACAGATCTATAACATGCAGTTTTAATATTGCAAGATATACAATTAATAATCCCCTTGCCTGTTTTATGTCATCACTATTGTAAGCTGTTCCTATCACTTGCCAGAGGTTAACTGGAAGTCTGACTCACTTTCCCAATATTTTAAACGCATCCTTAATGGCTAGATGTGAGGCATATGATTTAGATGTTTAATTTCTCTATTTGTAGCCAATACTTTGTTGGCTTCCATTTTTATCTGGAAGCTGTGTTAAGATATTAGAATGGTTTCCATGCTATTGAAAGATTTGGATTCACTTTGCAGTGAGATTATTACATTTTGCTCCAATTTAACATGTACTACAATCATTACTCATAGCCGGAGGAGCAAAAAACAGCATCCCTACATATAAACAAACTGATTATTTAACCCATCATTGAACTAACCTTTAAAACCTATTTAAAGGGAACCTGTTACCCTAGGAAACAATTTCAAATCCTATTTTATGATGTTAATCAAGCAAAATAATAAACCACCTACACTATATAAATTATTTCAATCTTTTTTCAATGGCTTTCCATTTTATAATTTTTAAAAAAATGTAAGTCTAAAGAGATTATTCACATTCAAACATGTTTTCCAGTTCAGTTGTTTTCAGATTATTCACCAGAAATATAGACTTTTTCCAATTACTTCTATTTTCTATTTGTGGCCATTTTTCTAATACTGAATTGTAAAGTTTAATTTTTCGCCTTCTAAAGCAGCTCGGGGGGGGGGGCTGATCGGATTCAAATCAATGGAGCAGCCAAAAATACGCAGGATGACAACAGCCGGAGCCAACAGCCTGTGTGACCATAGCCTTAAAATGACAGTGAAGTGTTTCTATTCTTGTGTGAGATTCTGAATCCCCCAGTGCATTGGAATATGCTTACAGGTTGTTATACCTGCTCTAAGAACATAGGAACTCCTCCTGTTGCTAAGTTAACCTATTGTTGCCAAAAAGGACTTCCTAGAAATATGTGCACAAAGCTAAAGTGGGTATCATTTTTGGAAAGGAATTGTGCTCCACTTGTTGCCTGGAGATTACTTGGGTTTACTTATGAGTAATGTGCATGATTGACCAGTCATTTTCATGGCACCTTTCCGAAATAATGCAGCGTATCTGTTTGCACAGAGTTTAGTAGTGATGGGTGAATTTATTCGGCAGGAGCGGATTCGCGGCGAATTTGCCCGATTCGCCACCGGCCAATAAATCTGCGAAACGCCTGTGAAAAACGGGTGCCGGTGTAAAAAATGGGCGCCAGCGCCGTTTCGAGAATTTTTTGCCGTTTCGCGAATTTCGCAGGAAATTCACGAATTTTCCGGCGAATCGAAACGGCGCAAATTCACCCATCACTAGTGTTTAGCCTTTGAAAGTATACAGTGCCTAATTGCTTGCTGTAACATGTACCTGTTTGTGTTAGGCAAAGCTAGCCAAAAGCTTTAAAGGGATACTGTCACGCAGGGCTGGTCCTATCAAATGTGGGGCCCAATTGGGACCATGTTGGCGGGGCCCCTAGACAAAGTGTTGCTGGCTACTGACACACCAAGTATTTAGGAAAATAAGGGCATACAGGCACAAAATAGAAAGGAAAGGGGCAGACAAGGTAACATAATAGGGGCACACAGGGTAAGAGAGAGAGGGAGGAAATAGGAGAGTGGACTGGGCCAATTAGTTTGGGGCTGGGCCGATTCAGCTTGGGAGCAGGCTTGGTTGGATTGGGGGCAGGCAGGGCCTATCAAGGTTGGAGGAAAGCTGGGCCTATGAGAGTTGGGGGCAGGCTAGACCTATGGATTTGGGGATGGGCTGGACTCTCAAAGTTGGGGGCAGGCCAGGCAGCATCATGTGCTGAGGGAAATATTATCTGTGCTGCCCTGTGGTGCGGGGCCCCCCAGAGGTGCGGGGCCCAATTGGGCCCAATTGGTCCAATTGGCCTAAGGCCGGCCCTGCTGTCACGGGAAAAAATAGCTAATAGTGCAGAATTCTGCACTGAAGTACATTTCACAAAAGAGCAAACATATTTTTATATATTTAATTTTGAAATCTGACATGGGGCTAGACATATTGTGAATTTCCCAGCTGCCCCCAGTCATGTGACTTGTGCAAGTCACTCTTTACTGAAAGAGGGAGTGATATCACCCACTCCCTCCACCCCAGCAGCCTAACAACAGAACAATGGGAAGGTAACCACATAGCAGCTCCCTAAAGACAGCACTCAGTAGTATAATCCAGGTCCCACTGGAACATATTCAGTTACATTGAGTAGGAGAAACAAAGTACTGGCTCTTTCTGAAAGCACATGACCAGGCAAAATGACCTGAGATGACTGCCTACACACCAATATTACAACTTAAAAAATACACTTGCTGGTTCAGGAATGAAATGTTGTATTGTAGAGTGAATTATTTGCAGTGTAAGCAGTGTAATTTAGAAATAAAAACTACACCACCAAAATCATGACAAAATCCCTTTAAATAACTAGAAGACAGAAAATTGTAGCATTTTTATCTGGAAACTGGGCTAAATGTTCATATTAAGTGTAATCTGATCTGTTTCATATAAACCCTTTTCATTTTCATTGAGGATAGAGTTTTTTATGTAGGGACGGTGACGGCTTGAGTCATTCTGATATTAGCTTTAGTCGACATCCGTTTTTCTTTTTAAGATAATCCATAGCTGTCTGTTAAAAAGGAAATTAGCAATCAGTGCTTTGCATGTCTAGGTGTACTGTCTGGAAAGACCAACTAACTTAAAGGGGAACTATCATGAAAATGAAAATTTAATATAAGCTTCAGCATACTAAAATAAGAAAAATCAAAATGTAATCAACTAAAAATTCTGTACCGTTTCTGAAATAATCAAGTTTATCTTCACTCTCTCAGCATCTGTTTCTCTTCATTCTGTCTTCATACAGGAGTTTGGTGTCAGATATTCATTGACAGTTAGATCCAATATGTGTTATAGGGGGCTCCTTTTGCCTAGAAGGTGTATTAGAGCTCACTGTATTAAAATCACCAGACGTCATGTCTCTCTACATGCAGGATTTGTACAAAAGCCAGTTATTTTGTTAGATTTTGTTTGTACTGGAATCAGTTATTTGAGTGAGCTCTAATACATCTGCTAGGAAAGGAAGCCCCCCTATAAGATATATTGGATTTAACTGTCAATGACTATCTGACGCCCAACTGCTGCAAGAAGACAGAGTGAAGAGGAACAGATGCTGAGAGAGGGATAGTAAACATAAACTTGATTATTTCAGAAGCAGAATATTTAATTTATTGTATTTAGAAAGTTTCTTATTTCAGTATGCTGAATGTTATATTAAATTTTCATTTTTGCGATAGTTTACCTTTAACTCTTTTTCCTTTCCTGCTTATAACTGAGATGGTTAAAGGACACTACCCTACACATAAACTCATCAGTCTGCCCTGCCGTGACAGTGATTGCTATCCTGTACTTATAATGTAAAAAAAAATTTCCCTTGTTTCTTAAATTCCTATTTTATTGTAATCTGTTGGCTGTAAAGGATGCATATCCAATGACCCAGGAGACTTACATGAATGAAAATTACAGTGTGTTTATGTACCATTACAATGAGGACATATTTTTTTATAAAATTAGGCTGAAAAAATGTAAACATTAGATATACAGTAAATGCAGATGGAGTATTATCCTATTTGGTTGTTCCTGATCAGTTTACAGTTACCTGTCTCTGTTTATAAGATTTTATGATATTTGTGTTCTTGCTTCACAGAAGCTTAAATTAGAGGAGTAACCTTATGCGGAAATGTAGTCAAATTCACAAAGAGAAAAAACTATTTGCACAAATAAGAATAAAAGTATGCATTTTGCAATGTACAATGTTTTATTTCAGTGCAAATTTGAATTGTACACACTTCAAATGTTTTAGAATTATTTCCTTTTTCTCTGTAATAATAGAACAGTACCTTGTACTTGATCTCAACTAAGATAGAATTAATCGCTATTGGATCTAAAACAATTTTACTGGGTTTAATTAATGGTTAAATGGTTTTTATAAGCAAACTTAAACTATGGAGTTCCAAATGACAGAAAGACCGCCTTATCTGGAAAACACCAGGCCCGAGTATTCTGGATAACAGGTCCCATACCTGTATATGCTTATTTAATAGTTTGATATTTTAAGTTACATAACTCTGTTATTGTGGCTAGTTACTTTGTGATTTATTCCTTAATTACCTGTTTTTAAGTATTTAAAACCACAAATACAAAGATATTTTTTCCCCAGGCACTGATGTACTACTTGCACAGCTCCAGCTTTTATTATAGGGCATGCTAGGAGTTCTAGTTCTGATATATCTGGTGGGCAGTAGCTATTCTGTTCCAATGGTTGCCAATGCATGATGAATAAAAACTTCAAATTAATGTGTTTTCATGGTTTTTTTATTTCACCCGTAAAAAATGGGGGTTGATTTCAATTACATTTTTATTTTTGGGCATACTTTACTTTTATTCTCTGTCTGAATTCACTAAGAAAGTATACTGGACATCATACGAATCATACGATCATACGAATCGACAATTCGTACGATATTGGACCGTGTGTGGAGAGTCCCGGCATTTTTTGCCCGGCGGAGATCGGTCGTTTGGTCAATCAGACAGGTTAGAAAATTTCTGTCGGCTGCCGATAATATCTCTGCGTGTATTGCCGATTGCTGTCAGGGCAGAACATTGGCTGATCTGTTCTTTTACTGCTTTATTTGATCTGACTGGTAAGACTTTGATCTGAATGGTTAGTGGCAGGTCGGGAGATGGGGAAGTCCGATTGTATGATGATTCATACGATCAGATCTTTGCATCTATGGCCAGCTTAAGTCACTTTTTCCTAATGGCAGTAATTCACATCAGATCATCCTCTTCATGTTTGCATGGGGAACAAAAGGTTAGAATTATTATTCTTACTAACATTTGCATGCATTTATTTAAAAAGGTCCTAGTATGAAATGCCATTATTAGGATGCAAACTCAATACAGTACACATTCACTTTTGTAAAATACTATATTAAAAACAGGAGACCTCATCAGGTCTGGACTGGGATTCAAAATAGGCCCTGGCATTTAAGCACACAGAGGCCCAAACAGCCCCCACCAGCCCACTAAATAGTTACTATGACAAAAGGACAGGGTCTCGGACAGTTACAACTAATTTCTCCCCACCCGGATGCACATCTTTGGGTCAGATTTACTTACATCTGAATTTTTGCTTTGGAAGTCTTTGCCATACTTTTCATAGCTACATCAGATGTTATTTCATGATATATATATTTAAATAAATAGCAAAAGACAGAACTTTATCCAGTTATTGACCCATGTGACCTAACATGTTTGGTTTGTTTGTGTGCGCCGTGAATCGTAGGATCCCAGGGGGCGGCCCTTATTCCTTAAAATGACAATTCTCTATTTAGGATTACCAAATGCAACATACTACTAAAAAAGTATATTATTACGAAAATGGTGTATTTACATGAAGCAGGGTTTCATGGAATATATTTTTATAATGACCTGTATTGTTTAGGGCTATAACTTTGCTCTTTATTAAAGTATCTCAGGCTGTAAAGGGAGAAACTATTATAATACATTTAGAGAGCAACAGTGGAAACTTTTGGAGACTTTACTTTAATTGTTGCCTAACGCTGGAGTTGGCAATTTGTGAAGGTGTCTAAAATTAAAACCTTTGTAACCAATGTATGGTCGTGATAGGTCAGATATACAAGACAAGGACCTCTGTGGAAGCAATCCTTCCTTCATTTTATCCAGTGGTTATCCCTTGGACCCAATCTGCATATTTTGACCTGCCGCCAGTTTAGAAAACTTGAAAAAATGTTCTGCTCATTTGACAAATCCACCAAATGTGTGAATATCCCAGTGTATGATTTTAAGGTAATTCTAGTTGGATTTTAGTTCCACTGTACTTAATGCTTAAATTTAACCATCCTTCTCTTTAACTCTGTGGTGTTTTTACAATATTACATAACATATTTCAAAATGGCAGTTAAAGAAGCAAAAATATTTGAGCAGCAAATATATCTTGTATTTAACAATACATGCTTTCCAAAATGTGGTGGGCTTCTGTGTTATTTGGCACACTATTGTTCCGCTTAATGAAGCCTAGTGTTTTAGACTTGTTCATCTACTTGTTTGTGGTGATGAGGAGATTCAGAACCTTTGTCTGGTTTTAATTATCTTCTTACTTCCCAACACTCCACTATACATTTAACAGTACAGGGAAATACACTTAAAGTGCAAGGAAAATGCATTAGCTATATACTAAACCCAGTTGATGGTGATTAGGTGATTAGGTGATTCTTTACAGCTTTATTCAAAAGTGATATTCAGAGGCCTTCAATTTTCAGAAGTGCATGAAGAAGTGTGTCTTGGATTCAACCACTTTCTGTAACACAGGGGTTTCTAGGGTTAGAACTTGGGAAAGAAGACAACAGAACAGGAATTATAAACAAATACGAATAAAATCTAACGCAGGACCCTCATGTTAAAAATAAAATATTGTATATATGCTGTAATATCATAGAAATATGTTTTCTCTACTCTGAAACCAGCTCAATTCAGTGCTATAGATGTCTATCTATCTATCTATCTATCTATCTATCATCTATCTATCTATCTATCTATCTATCTATCATCTATCTTTCTGCTGTTTGCGGGGCCCCACAGAGGGCAGCGGTGGAAAGAGGGAAACCCTATTGTTTTCCACCTCTGTATGGAAAGGAACTGCAGCTGGGTGTTAGATTCATGGCAAATGTGGCATCTTTATCTGGCCCCAACTTGTCTGTGTCACGATTGGCTCCCTAAATCCAGAACAGGGGCTAGGCTCCTTGGTCATGGCTCTGCTTCTACCTGTAGCAGTTGACTTTGGCTTCGGGAGGAGCCCTCATCTACTCAGATGCCGCTAGGTCTTAGTAAGAGAAGAGCCAAGCAAGAGTTCTGGACTGGCAAAAGAACTCAGTCATTATCAAGGTTTTGGACGGAGGTAACAGTTCAGGGAATAGATGAAAAATGTAGTCAGGCAGGCAAGGGTCAGGATTGTCAGAGTTCAGAATAGTCAGGCAAGCAATTGTCAAAACAGGAATCGAAACAGGACAGGAATCGCACCTACGAACTAACAAGTTAGACCTAATAACAGGCAAGGAATACTGGCTGAAGTCCCTTTAAATAGGTTTGAATTTCACACCACAGCGTGATGACATCACACCCTGCCAGCACAAACCCTTAAGTGAGCGGCCTTGCACGCCATAGAGGACTCTGGCGCTGAACGAAGAGATCTAGGGTGTCCCCGTCGGGCCCTAGTTCCCACTAGACCACCAGGGTATGTTACAGTCTGATTTACAATACACCACACTTGGTGTCTGTGGTAAAGAATAGGGATGTCGCGGACTGTTCGCCCGCGAACTAGTTCGCGCGAACATCGGGTGTTCGCGTCCGCCGAATGTTCGCGAACGTCGCGCAACGTTCGCCAATTTGGGTTCGCCATAGCTGGCGCTTATTTTTGACCTCTCACCCCAGACCAGCAGATACATGGCAGCCAATCAGGAAGCTCTCCCTCCTGGACCACCCCCACACCCCCTGGACCACTCCCCTTCCATATATAAACTGAAGCCCTGCAGCGTTTTTTCATTCTGCCTGTGTGTGCTTGGAAGAGCTAGTGTAGGGAGAGAGCTGTTAGTGATTTGAGGGACAGTTGATAGTAACTTTGCTGGCTAGTAATCTACTTGATACTGCTCTGTATTGTAGGGACAGAACTCTGCAGGGATTTGAGGGACATTTTAGGTTAGGTAGCTTTGCTGGCTAGTAATCTACCTTCTACTGCAGTGCTCTGTGTGTAGCTGCTGTGGGCACTGCTGCTGATCTCTCATCTGCTGACTGCTGCCTGTAACCCAATAGTCCTTGTAAGGACTGCTTTTATTTTCTTTTTTCTTTTTTTACTTTGCTAGTTGCTACTATAAGAGCCCAGTGCTATTAGTCTAGCTGTGTTGGGGTGGGGAGTGGGACTGGTGTTCTTCATAGTAGTGCACCAATAGTAGTGCACTTGCAGGCATTGTTTGCCCAGTGTGTTCTTCAAACAACTGCCACCTAGCTGTGTGAGCTTGTTCACATTCTGTCTAAATATCAATAATAATACCGTCTCCAGAAACACCACCTGAGTGACGTTTTCCAAGCAGCAATAATATATTCCGTATCCACTGCTGTAGTGTATACGTTGACCTTGCAGACATTGTTTGCCCAGTGTGTTCTTCAAACAACGGCCACCTAGCTGTGTGAGCTTGTTCACATTCTGTCTAAATATCAATAATAATACCGTCTCCAGAAACACCACCTGAGTGACGTTTTTCAAGCAGCAATAATATATTCCGTATCCACTGCTGTAGTGTATACGTTGACCTTGCAGGCATTGTTTGCCCAGTGTGTTCTTCATTTTCAAACAACTGCCAGCTAGCTGTGTGAGCTTGTTCACATTCCGTGTCCAGAAACATCACCTAAATGACGTAGTGTGATTTCTGCCCTTTACAGCCTTTAAACGCAGCGCTGTGTCAACAATGTATTTTTCAGATACATTTTTGCCCTTGATCCCCCTCTGGCATGCCACTGTCCAGGTCTTGCACCCTTTAAACAACTTTAAAATCATTTTTCTGGCCAGAAATGTCTTTTCTAGCTTTTAAAATTTGCCTTCCCATTGAAGTCAATGGGGTTCGCGACGTTCGCGAACCGTTCGTATTTTTGTCCGGAAGTTCGCGAACATGTTCGCGAACATTTTTTCCGACGTTCGCTACATCCCTAGTAAAGAAAGATGGATTCAGTGTAACTGTAAATCAGGCCTTTAGAATGTGCAGTTTTAGTTGGACTTCAGTTCCTTTGGTTGTCAGGGGAAGATGTAACTAGCTCAAAAACAGCTGGAGAGCTCCTGGGGTATTTTTAATTAAACCTAGTCCCCTCCACCTGAAAGAAGAGCCCCAATGGTTCCAACAAATCTTTAAAAAAGACTAAAACTATTCTGGCACCTGTGCCATAGTCAACAAACTGTGAAAAATATATTGAAGGCATACAGAAACCATGCTATAAGGAAATCCTTCTGCACTGTATAGTTGTTCATATGAATCCAGCTGGGTGGTTATATGATATTATTTTTATTGTTACTCATGTGGAGTTTTTAAGCATTGCTGTTAACCTATAAGAGTGCCATTAAGAGTCCAATGAACACATGCAGCTTATACTATACTATAAAGAACTCATGGTTCCTGGATTTACATATAGTTCCCTGGTTTGGGGCAATGCTGAATCAGTTGAGTTATTGACCACAGTGTGGTCTGCAATGAAGACTTCTAGGAACTGTGCTGTGAAGTGTCAGCTAATTTAAAGTGAGGTAATTGCAATATGTGTATGAGTCACACAGAATTAAAACAAAAATAAGTGTTTTCATACTGAGTTATAGCCTGTAAACAGAAATCTTACTTTCATTAGGTCAACAGTTATAGGATAATCCACTTGGATGATAACATATAAACACTCAATATCCAAATCCAAATTAAATCTATCTTTGGCAAACAACTGCCTAATCCACTACTGAATACGTCCTACTGTAATAAACTGCCCTCATGTGGAATTCACATTTCTGTTATCTCACTTATGTTGCAGAATATTTGCAAATATATTCTAGTGCATGAATATCAAGTGCATTTGTTATTTCCTAGGTAATTTTTTTCCTTGTAATTTATACCATATTTTTAATTTGTAAAAGTGATTTTGCTATATCTGTATAAAATGTTACATGCCTCTTGGGGTACAGTACTCTAATTAGACAACAGCATATTTTTTAGTGCATTATTGCATATGCCAAGAATAGACCTTGGAGCAGGCAGCAAAAAAACTCCTGTCTAGGGTACAATTATATTTGGAAAAGGGTTGGTGCTATTATGGAAAATATGTTTATTATGGTAGGCAGATTAAATGAGAGGCACGTCATTATACCATCTTCTTACCCTTCCTGTGTCACATGGTCCGTGTCCCTCACTAGTTATTCCAGATAGATGAAATTGTGTTGTGATGGGGGAAATAGATCACCCTTCCTTTACCAAAGCTTGGCCTGGCTTTGATATGCCTTACATTTAGACCTATCAAAAATGTTGGAGAATTTCAAAATGTATATGAATGCTTTAGAAAGGTTAAAAAAATTTACAGACAAGAGAACAATATCATCTTAGATAACAACGTTTTGTAATTGATTTTACCAAAGTTACATCTTTTGCAAAATACTGCTTCATGTATAGCTTTTGTATTATGTATATGTAGGAAATTCCTGGGATGCCATGGAATATGGTGCCATTGTTGCATACTACAGTCCACTTGAATTTCCCATTTTTTAATAGCAGATACTCTGTAAAATGCTTTAGACTCTAGCTGTGTTTCCCAATAATACATCGTTTTTAAAAACTACACATGTTCACAAAGTGAATATCAAAACAACTAATGTAGAAACAGCTTTCCCAGAACTAGAGATCGAGGCTATGAAATGAGGGATAACTTGGGCAGGTTTTGAGATGAACACATGGTATAGTGAGTTGAGAAGTTCATTTGGGGCCTGTAGAAGGGGGTGAACGCGGTGAGGCTGATAATAATATAAATGATATATATATATAGAGAGAGAGAGAGAGAGAGAGAGAGAGAATATATCTTACACATTTCCAGTGATTACTCTTTGTCCCTTTGTATTTTATGTCCTGTTGGCTCTGACACTTGCAACAATACAGCAGAAGTCAACTGATAAACCTGTGAAGAAGAGTGCAAGACTGGCAAAAAAAACACATTTTACCACCCTTAGTTAATCAGCACCACCAGTTAATCAGCAGAAGGCAAAAGTAATACTTCAGCTGTCAGTTCTACTTTGTGCTTCTAATACCCTTAGAAAGAGATGGGACCGGATTAGGTTTGGCATAAAGTGCAGCTCTTTTGCAAGCATGTAGGGCACAACTGGAGCTCTCATTATTCTTGAAATCTTATAAGTTTTAAAACACTAGTTTCCAAACAAAACTAGTTTCTTTAATTTTTATTGTACGTTCAAAAAAATACTGAATCCAACATTTGAAAACCACCCTGAGAGAACCCAAAGCACTAGGTTCTTGAAACAAGAGGAACAACCACAACCTCCCTTCTTACCATCCCTGTTGAACTGGTTTGTGGTTTAAGTGACTGGGCTTCCTGTGTGGTTGAGCAGGTCTTTTTTTGAATTGGCTAGATGTTTATTATATAATAAAAAATGGTGTGAGGAAGGAAAGCCAGGGGTCTTTTTGTATATGGGAAAGTGTGCATAGATTTATGATTTTAAAGAGATGTGTGGTAATTCATAATTAATTGAATAATAATAAGTTGTATTTTCTTTATAAAGCCATTTGTTCCAAGGAATTTTACAAATCCTGCTTGTGGCATTTCTACAGACACCTTTGGGAAGCAAGTTCTGGTTCTGCTGTGGTGGGATCGGCCATTCCCAGTGAAATGATAGGATAAAGGAACAATTATCTCACTGTGTGATTTGCCACTTAGCAGTGCCTAATTATGCCATTTGTAAAATAAAACATGGACAATGAATATTTTGCATTACTTTGAATGCAAGCAATTGTTTTGTATATTCTTCAGTTTGAGTTCAGTTTCCATGCATGCCAGCTTCCCATTCACTGGCACATTAATTGTGTAGGAGTTCGAGATGGGTAACACATGCTCCCTGAGCATGGCATTGTATTACTAGACATGTTTGAGCATCTTTATGTAATCATCAAATTTACGTTGAAGTGGAGTGGAACACCTATAGGGGGTATATTTATCAAAGAGTGGAGTTAGAGATCGCCACAGTACTCTAGAGTGAAATTCCGCCATTCTTCGTTCATTTCTATGGAATTTTGAAAGGCATATTTATCAAAGGATGATGAATACTCTTTTAAAAATCTTATAGAAATTAATGCAGAGTGGCGGAATTACACTCTAGAGTACTGTGGCGATCGCTAACTTCACTCTTTGATAAATATACCCTCTAGATTCTAACCAAGGCTGCATGACTGATGTTCAAAATGTGCTACTGAATTACGACTTCCAATATAATAGAAGATTACACCTTAGCTGTTGAGAGCAATGGAAGTTTCATACTTTAACACTTTACAGAATGAAATATACAGTACTTAATAATAATAATAATAATAAGGACTCAATTTATCTATCTTTTCCTTTCTGAGCAGTGAGGATTGAGAAGTGCTTGTGAAAAATATTAAACATTTCATAATTTGCTTTCAAATTGATCCGGCAACAAACAAACTGGCTGAATCCTTTATCATTACATGTAACCTGTAGCAGGAATTAACAGGCCTTAGAGTAGAATGGTGTTCAACTGTCAAAGACATTCCGATGAACCGACATATAAATGCATTTGATATATAATATATATTCAAGACACACCTCTATATGAAAGAAGTACAGTAGATAAATTAAATGGTTTGTGTTGTTATTCCTTCACAAATATTACATGATTCTTTTTAATTGTAGGCATCAGTGGACCAGGCACAAGGAGCATACTTCCTCCCTGAATTTGCTCTGTCTCCTCAAGGGAGTTTCCTTGAAGATACAGCCGGGGAACAATTTCTGACTTACCGTTATGATGATCAAGTAAGTGTTATGTATGAGAAAAACTAAACTGTAGACTGTGTGTAATATGGACTGTTTAACCCATTAAATTCAGTGAATTCCCAATAGCGTATAAAGCAACACTGGGAAGTTTGGACATTTTATCCCATAACCTGTAATATATTTGATAACAGCAATAGACAGAAAAATTACATAACAAGGTGCTTTATCATTCTTTTAATGGGAAAATTCTGCTAAGGAGTGTAAACGCTTTTGTTCACGTTAAAAATAAAAACAGACACAAAAATAATTTTGGCGTCTTTTGTGTGATTTATGCAGAAACATATTAGCTCCTTCAAACTATCCCCCACTCCTCTTGTTATGGATTTTTCACTCCTTGTTATGGGCTGGCTATGCCACTGGGGGACAGTGTGTATTGATTGTACCAAATCACGCTGGAAAAGCACAAAACCATTCAAATAAACAATAGGAAACATTTAGTAAGACTTATAGGTGTTATTTCTTGTCTCTAGGGCTGGTTAGGCAGCAGTCTTTAGACTTTCCTCTCCATTGCAGCCTCATATCTTCCAATCAGAATCTCCCAAAAATGACATTATGTCATAAAAAAAACTGTAATTTATAATCTGTCCATGTGTTGTTAACAAATGGGTGCTGCTTGTTAGACAAATAGAGAAATCAATATGGGAAGATGACAGAGCTCTCTATATGGCACTTCTCCCGGTTCCACCACATTATTAGAATAAATTGTTTCATATATGTTGTTAAATAAATACTTGTCTGCTAAGTGGCACCAGAAGAAAATATATTGAATTGCTTTTTCCTCATCTGATTTAAGTGTTGTAGAAATACCGGTGCAAGGCACATACCTTATAACTGTACATAGAAGAAATACTTCATGGTGCCTAGATTAGGACATGGTTTTAAAAATCAATATCAGTTACAATATGTAGATGCTTTTTTCGTGACAACCTCATCAAACTAAAAAATATATTTACCTGCACAAATAGGCTGCGCTTCAAGTGAGTGGTTAACTCCGAGGGAAATGTGTGCTCTTAAGATTATCTGTTAAGATATTCTTGTTCCTTTACAATCCGTAACCCAAACTACATCTACTTTTAGGAGAAAAATGGTTTCATAATTACTGGCATGGATTTAAGAACGTTGTGTCATGAATAGAAATGGAGACTTCTCTTTGCAGCTGTGCCTTCAAGACTGTAATGGAGTAAAATGAAAATGAGGTTTTATTTCATGTTTTCATTTCTCACTTTGTTGGTGGCTAACTTTCTTACCTACCGCAATCATTTTATTTTCCAAAATCATCCTAAAAAAGATTGGTTTTCCTACACAAGTAAAGAATTCCTGTTTCACTGACAGCAGAGGTGTCGTTTCCAAGGCTTAAACCACTCCATGCTTTGGACCACCAACTAGGAACCGTCAGGATTATTTTCAAAGGAGCTTGTTAAGTGGCTAGCTTAGTTGTCTAACCCCTTCATGGGCACACAGATATTAAAAACACTGTAGAACTCTGCAAAGTTCCCTGAGGAGAAGGAGTTAAAGAGCACTAATACTATAGTAAAATGAACTCTTATTTTAGAGCATTAAGAAGCCGTCATAGAAGCGTCTCCCTCATCTGTGTCTGTCTGTCTATCTGTCTGCCTTTTGCTGTCCTCCTATATATTTATTTTTTGGTTTAGAAAGTATGGAAATATAATTAATGATAAATTATAATAGTTTTGTAACCCTTTCGACACCTCTTTGTCGGTGTTACACTCAACGTGTGGTGCTTACCTGATGACACGGGACAAAGTGAGCAACTCCACAGTGGTATTGGGAGAGACTGGGTACCTGGTACTTACTAGCGCAGTGCCTCCACCTAGCGGGATCCGGGAATGCACCTACCGGTGGCCCCACTAGGAATACAGTAATAACACACACACAGTATTAGTTAAACTGAATAACGGTTTACAATAAATAACTGGCCAACTAGAACATGCAGCACTACTAACTGGTGGCAATAGAGCCTCACTAACTAACTTGCTAGTGACAAGCTGTCTACCTAACTAAGAAAAGGCAAAGTCCATTAACAAACAGCGCCTCTTTTGGGTACTGTCCCTTTAACCAGGATACTCACAAATCATCTTTGGAGACTTTAGAGCTCTCTTAAGGCACCCCTTCCTATCACAGTTACCCGTTTCTTCAAAAAGTATTAATAAATGCCATTTTTTTATGCTGCAATCCAGCTGTTTAACAGTTCTTCTCTTTCTGCATCATTTGAAATCCTGGCAGGGAAGGAGGGACTAAACACTGATATTACAAATTGTAACAACTTCTCCACAGCATGCAGGAACTACATAACCCACAATGCATTGCACTGAGATGTTCTGTTCCTTATTGAAATCATATGTGCAGGGAATTGTGGGGTTTGGAGGATGCAGTCTAAGGACAACTGGCTGTTGATACAAAGTAACAGTAGTCAGCCCGCTCAGCAAAGTAGTCAGAAAGATCATCTGAAGAGGAGGGGGCTAGGCTTAGGGAACTGTCAGAAACCACTGAAAATCATGAAAAGTCAGCATATTTTTTGATTGATGTATATTGCAAAATTGCTTGAAATTATATTTACTTTTCAAAAAGCTTAAGTTATGTTTTTGTGGAGTTCCCCTTTAATTATGTGCCCCTAAAAACCTTACTTCCTGCTTTTTGGTTGCCAGTAATTATAGTACCTCTAACATCAAGTGTGATTTGATGTAGAGGCAAATGTAGAGTAGGAAATGCCAATTGTAATGCCCCTCATGCTGCCGTGCTGATCCACATTCAAGAGTTATGCCTGTCTCTGTGTTTAGCAGCCCCCCCCCCAGTACACTAGAACAAAATGTGCCAGAATAATAGAATAATTTATGGGCTTTTCTGCACTCTATTCATTAAAAATTTTCTTTGGCAAAAATAACATCTTCCAAGCAGAAATATTGTAGTTCCCCTTACACGCAGTGTGTGTCTGAGACCTGCATTTGTTTTCCTCAGAAACCGCAGGTCTGTGCGTTAGCACAGGTCATACAAATAAAATTATACAATGTACATAATGTGAGAGATGGCAGTAGAACAGACTTGTGCTATAGTGATAATGCTATGTATAAGTGCTTGTGTGGCAAAAAGTACAGGTATAGTATCCTTTATCCAGAAAGCTCTGAATTACAGAAAGGCTATCCCCCATTCACTCCATTATAATAAAATAATCCAACTTTTTAAAAATAATTTCCATTTTCTCTGTATTATTAAAACAGTACTTTGTAACTTATCCCAAATAACATATAACTAATCCTTATTGGCAGCAGCACCAACCTATTGGGTTTATTTAATGTTTACAGTTAGTATAGGTATGGGTATATAGAATTGTAATTAAAAGTAGGGAGGGGTGTGTGTATGGATGCTGGGTTTTCATTTGGAGGGGTTGAACTTGATGGACTTTGTCTTTTTTCAACCCAATTTAACTATGTAACTATGTAACATGATTTTCTGGTAGACTTAAGGTATGAAGTTCCAAATTATGGAAAAATCTGTTGTTTGGAAAACTTTAGGTCCCAAGCATTCTGGAAAACAGGTTCCATACCTGTATCCCTCTTGACCTGAGGAGGACCTTGATGTGGCACACGAGCTTACATTTTTTCACAAATGTTTGGTACTTAAAGGACCAGTAACGGCAAAAATTTTTACAAAAAATTTGTTAGAATACAACGAAAAAAAAAACACCAACACAAATTAAAATCTAAAATAGCAAAGCCTTTATTAAGAAATAACTTACAGAAACTCCACTTCCTGTCCTCTTCAGAAACGGCAAAAGGGCAACCTTCCATCCTGCATCCTCCTTATTGTAAAAATTTTTGATGTTACCGGTCCTTTAAACATTTTTCCTGTACTATTTATTCATAGATATGTACAAAAGCTGAGGTTGTGCACTCACAGTTATGTTTTCTCTTTGTTTGTGCAAATAATAGCTTTAATGTAGTTTAGACTGCTGATAATAAGTGTGCTTCATGGTACAGGGTGCATGGGTCACCATTGGAATTTCCATTCTGGCACTCCACAAGTTACTGATTTGTTAGTGCTCAGTAAAGGATCCTATTGTGGGGGTATAAGGAAAGAATGGCCAGTTCTGGGATTCAGTGGAAGTGAGACCCATTCTGCATTTAGTCAGGGTATGAGTTGGGAATGTAGGTAAATCCCTGTTAAGCATTCTACCCATGTGCTGGAGTTTGCTCCTCCTAAGGTTGCCAGTTTAAAAATCAATATACTACTAATCAATACTGAACCCATTTCTTATACAACATTTGGGTATCTCCTGCAACAATTTGGATTGGATGATGTTGTAGACAAAAGTCATAACAATACAAAACAGTTCTGTGCCTTTGTCATTTACCTGTTATTCCCAAGTCCATTAAACTGGTTTGCACTGATTAGCAGATGACTTAATTACCTTAATGATTTGGAGAAAAGTTTAAGTCTAATGGGATGGCACCATTTATATTATTAGCAATAGAGAATTTGAATATCTAGGACAGGTTTGGCTACCTTCCCAAGGTACAGACTGACTGATGTATAAAGAGAAATAAGCACACTACATGTACAACTAATACCGCTTAGTATATCCCATGTATATCATTTATGCTGCACAAAAGCCAAAATATGGGTACAAGTCAATTGTGTAATATGTTTTCTTAATGGCCCCCCCCCGGAAAATGTTCTGTGGATGCTTGCTTGAACAACACACCAATTTTTGAAGATCATATATCATCAGTTATTAGCCTTATATTCAGACAGAACATTTGCTTAAAATGTCACTTTTGCTGCATGCTTACAGTATAACTGGACACCGTTTTCTGTGGCTTGTCATTGAGAAGTCTCTGGGATATAGTAAATCCAACAAAATAACTTTTGGAAGTAAATAGAATCCCCCTTCAGCACTCCACCTAGAGATCACTGATACATTTTCTAGCATAAAGGCAGCTGTTTAAAACTGGCAACCCACCAAATGGAAACATGCATTATGTAGGCCATGAGAAGAGCCCCATGCTCCATAGATCCCACTTACAATACCAGCAGCATGTATAAGATAGTTCTTGGAAAGTGCAGTCCCTGCGTAGGGTGGTTACAGCAGTGCATGTTTGTTTCCCAGCAAGAGGATTAATGTTATGCTACGTTTAGGAGCTGTCACTTGTACTTGCTCTTAATAGACAGGGTTATCCATGCTCTAGATGGGTGTTCTGCCACAAGAAACGTATGTTTAATGTCAGGAAAAAAGGCAGATTTGCAGTGAAGGGAAAGAAGTGCAGAGTGACAAGGATATAGCAAAATATCATTGTTTTCTTTAGAATGTACACGTTTAAGTGGGAAGAATGTATCTGTATACTGTCTAGGAGTTCTAGATATAATATATCTGTGAAATGCCAGCAATCCCAGAACTATTTATATAACCTTATGCCCTACAAAACATGACTTAATATAAAAATATCTATCACTATCAAAGTAGAAAGTTGGAGCAAGAATGAAATGTCTCTACATCCAGCCCTTGGACAATCATTATGGACTCTACATTTAACATGTGTTCTTAAAGCTAGACATGCTTCAGTTTAGGTCCAAATGCTATTAAGGCTTTTGTGTGGAATTGTTCCTCTTCCTACATTCCTTGTTTAGTAAATTTATTTAGAGCTTTTATTGCATGCCCTGACTAAAGAGTGAGAGAAGTACATCTTGTGTCCCTTCTGTCTTTGTTTTACTGTCATAGAAAACTCGATTAGGGTCATGCAAACAGTGTTTCTAGCAGACAAAGACATGAGTCCTGTGCACTCAACCCATTATCAATGTATTAAGGACACTGAGATATTTTTTTTATTTTTATTTGAAACAAGGTCCTTGATATATTGATAATGAGTTGAGTGCAGATAACCTCTTGCTTTTGTCTGTATGAATTTTGTGGTCACCGCCTCGTTGCAAAATGTATTGGTTAGCACAACTTTTCCTTTCATGTTATAGTTAGGGGCAGATTTACTAAGCTCGAGTGAATATTTTGAATGGAAAAATATTCGCATTTCGAAGTATTTTTTTGGGTACTTCGACCATCGAATTGGTCAAATTTGATGGATTTCGATCGAATCGAATGATTCGAACAATTCAAAGTAAAAATCGTTTGACTATTCGACCATTCGATAAAAAATACTTCATACTTCGCCACTTTAAACCTACCGAGGTGCAATGTTAGCCTATGGGGACCTTCCCCAGCACTTTTCTAAGTTTTTTTTGATCGAATAAAAATCCTTCGATTGATTGATTAAAATCGTTCGAATCGTTCGATTTGAACTATGTCATCGTTTTTATTCGATTGAAGCTTTTGCGCAAAATCCTTCGAATTCTAAGGATTTTTACTTCGAGGGTTTTTTAACCCTCGAAATTCGACCCTTAGTAAATCTGCCCCTTAGTGTTTGTAGCATTTAGGGGTTCAGTCTCTTATTTTAAAAATTGGATTTTGAAGATTGAAGAGTGAAATAATGAAATGCACAAATATGTTTTGGTAAAAGGGTTCATCTTTTCTTGTAGTTCTTGGGGGCCATAAACTTAAAATAAAAATGTACACCACTGGGTAATATAATGCCCTTTCATTTTTATTTGGGGTCCCACATTTTTAAGGAGTCATAGATCAAAAAGTCTAAGAAATCCTTCATGGAAAGATTCAATAACAACTTTGGTGCCAAAAAAAAGGTGCATTGTAGGACTCTGGGAAAAAAATCGTTTGGCCATTAGTCACCATAATGTGATCCTGGACCACTGCAAAGTTTGATTGAAAAGCTCAGTTGGATTGTTTTGACATTATTGTTACCTTTCTGGTTACATTTTCCCCATTTTACATTTTTTTAATCCCCAAAATGAAAAATATTAATCACCACATGAAAAGGATTTATTGAGTTTGGCTCCCTTTCTGCGTAAACAATTTGGCCACAAGGGAGAAGGATTACACCCTTGTTACACTTTATTGGCCGTACTTTCTTAAACACCAAACATACTTATCAGATGTTTGCCTTATTGGATTATTAGCACTTGCTGAAAAGTTCCTTTGTTTGGTTATTATCTAGCCAGACTGGATTGTGTATTGCAGAATCTATCAACAGTTTAGGAAGGCTTAGTAACAGTTCATTATGTCAAGAGTATAAATGAGCATTCCTCAGTATGTGACGTCAGGCCAGCTAGAAGAAATAAATAACTAGGTAGCCATACCATTCACCCTCCCTCAGTTCTGGAACAGTTCTGGAGTCGCATGTTTTACACACATATAAACTGCTCGGAGACTGTCTTGGTCTTATGCGAAGGTAAAATATTACATTTAGTTAATATTGTTGCTCTTAGAGAAGAATCAATAGCTCTACAGAATCATAAACCTGGTTTATTTATAAATAGCAATAGTCACATTTCTAAACAATGTAAATGTAGGACAGTAATGTGCAAAACATTTAAAAGAGGCAGCATGAAAACAGGTGAAAGACCAGGAATGGATTTGTACAGTAGCTGTCTTTCATGCCTGAAAGAAAATCAAAATCCTTCTGTTTTAAAATAATTGATGGGGAATCATGTGCTTGTTTACTTTCCCATGCTTCAGAACAACCTCCTTTTTTTTTTCTTTTTTTTTTTGGTAATTAGAAACTTTTTGAGATACTTTAGGGGTCATTTACTACAGACAAGGGGAAGGAGTACAAATCACTAAGGAGTGCAAGAGTTCACTCCTAGTTTAGCAAGCACTTTGACTGTCGTAACTTCACTTTCTCCATTCCCTTTTGTTCCTTTTTAAACTTAACTTGTCATGTAGTTATAAGCTTTTCACTACTTGGCAGTTACTTAGCTAATACTGACATACCATGGTTTTTCCATCCAGACATATTTGTATACTTGTACTGTACATTCACATGAATGCAGTCACCTTTAAATGAAGGGACTAAATGTACTCTATGGGGCGAAGTGCCCGTCGCTAGCGACAATTCGCCAGAAATCTCATCCGCAGAGACATCGTCAATTTACTAAAGAGGACAATTCATTAGCGAATGAGACCGTCGAGTTCATTTACACCATATCGCCAGGTGACTTCTCATGGTTGTTACTCCGCAAAATCACTAAGATGCAAGTTTCACTGAACGTTACCTATTTCGCCAGAGTTTACTTTGCTAACTCAGACCAGGCAAAGTGATAAAACGAAGCTACATTTTTTTTTAAAAAGCGGGATTGCCTTCGAAAATCCGAACTATTAAAGATTATTTGAGGGGCATGCCACATTTGTTTAAGGGTGTCATGTCTGGGGCATGATAGGATCTCTTTTGTCTTTATTATGGCTCACTGGACATGTGTTGTTTGAAAAAGTGGCCACTTCAAGGATTTGCACCAACATTACTATTTAAGATTTCCATACATCTTTTTGGTACCGGCCCTATTCAATCGCAAGAGTGCTAGCGAAGTTTCGATAGGCAGAAATTACTCTAGCCGAAATTCTCTAGGAAATGCTCGCCCAGTAAAAGTAACGCTAGCAAAAAATTTGTCAGCGTTCAGCTGCTGAGATGCAACTTTACATTGCGGTGAATTTGCATAGTGGTAACAAAGTTGCACCTGGCTAAGTGGCAAAGCGGTCATGGAAAAAATTCACCCTTCGGTGAATTTGCCCCTATGTTCCTCTCTCATGTTTTCCCCACTCATAAAGTCTGTCGAGAAATGCTCTTTTTTTAATCAGTCCCTTGCCTAAACTTAAAATCATACCCAGGTTTGTTCCTATCTTATTGTAATTCCTACCACTCCTATACAACCTATTAACCCTGCTGCTTATGCTTTTACACTTATAAACACATCTCTCCTTTTACACTTCTAAAATATTTCAACTTGCTTTTCAGTCTTATTCACAGTCAGCAAGCCATTTTCCTAACCATCAGGTGGCCTTTTCTGCTCAATCTTCAGCAATTTCCTCTCAGTTTTAGTCTAACTACTCTGCAGTCTATAAAAGTCTTCTCCCTCCAACCCTTCATTGAAGAACAAAAAGGAAGTCTCTTAACCCTCATTTAGAGTAAACTTGAAGGAGAACTAAACACCTCTGTATACCCCTCTTGATTTGAGTATTATATAAAAAAACAGCTAAAGACATGTGGCATGTGACCCTTTCTGACCCACACATACCTTTTAAAGGAAAACTATAGCCCCAAAATGAGCAGTTGCAACAGCTAGGATCCAAGGGGGCTGCCCTTATTTTTTTTTTTTTTTTAAATAATTATTTTTCCATTTGTGATTACCCAATGGCACATACTACTAAACACATAACCATGTTTGTAATTTTTGACCAGCCTCCCAACATTTTGGAAATAAAAAGAGGGACAAAAAAGTTTCAATTTTTTTTACCATGCCCATTTTTGTGACCACACCCCCTAATTACCATGTTCATTTTACAAAATTTGCCAGGTTATGAAAGTTTGACCATATTTTTGTGTTCTTTTTTCAGTTATTACAGTTTTGCTAATGAAGGTGAATTGCCTTTTAAGCTGTGAGTCTTACTTCTCCCAAGGGACCTGTTATCTTATATTGTAATTACTTATTTGCTTATCTTGAAATTGTTACAAAAGTATCTGCTGTTGTGGCTGTTCTGGGCTCTCTGCCAAAAGCCAATTAAGTTAGAAACTTCGTTTCTTTTTCCTGCTGTTCAGTGCAGAGAAAAACGGGACTTCCCAGTACAAACAAGGGACTGCTGGTTGAGCTGTCAAAAGAGGGACTGTCCATCTAAAAACGGACAGTTGGGAGGTATACAGGAAATCTTCTTGCATCTACAATTAATGTTGGTCATCCATTTGCTAGGCATTGCGATGGATGAAATCTGTGGACAGTTTACATTCAATGTATGGATTTTATCCTGGGATCTGTTCCTACTGAATGCCATAATGTAACCAAGTGCCAATAATGCTAATTATTAAATAAGCAAGTGACATTTTTGAGGGCTAAAAAAAAGAAAACATAGCAGCTCTGAATTAAACTATTTGTAAACAGGCTTGTTCTTCACAAAGTCCGTCTAAACCATGCTTCGTTTTTTCTGTTCCTATCACTTCATCAGATAATTGTGGTAATGTTTGAAGCATACCACAAATGTCTAATACTTGCATATACTGGGCAGATACAATTACAGTCCTGGATCCTGTGAGTGACATTTTTCAATTTCCTCTGGCCGTCCTTTAACTAAACATTCTTAGCAGATGGTGTGGTGCCTATATAAACTTTTGTGTTGGAGAAACAATCAGAGCCAATGCCTTTCAATAAACCTTTTCAATTCCACAGTTTCAAGTAGTAATTGTTGTGATTTCATTTAGCCGCATTCTGCTGCAAGGATCAGTGCTGGATTTAGGAACAATGTTCAGCTGAACAACCCAGACACGTGATACTGTACATGTCATTTTCTCTGGCTGCAGTGGAAAAACGTTTCTTCTATATGTATACAATACACAAAAGCTAAGTATCTGTAACATATATCCTAATACATAGTCCCTAATATCATTAGCTATCATTAGTGCTTAGTGATATGTCTGGTGTCAAAACTCATTGAAACTTGCGTATTATAAAAAATAAAATGCATATTATTAGGATTGTAGAAGTCACTTTGAAGTTCCATGACCTATGTAAAAGCACTTTACCTGTGGCCAAGGGTACATTTATCTGTATATGTTAGATCAGCTTGTAGTAGATTTATATGCCCCAAATGTCTGTTAAAATAGAAAGATAAAATAATTTTAACAAATCATATACTGGAATTCATTCTGTAACTAAAAGATTTAAGAAGAATGTGTGAAGAACATACTGTATGAACTCATGTGAGCATAAGTGAGAGCTAATCTTGTATGCGCCAATGCTTGAAGGCTGAACTCAGTGGCATAACTATAAAGGAAACAATCCAAATGTTAAAAACTCAAATGAAAAACAACAGGGAACAAAACTTGTGGTCAAGTTTATGTCCAGAAAAGGCTGAAATCGATCTAATTTTTGTCCCTATAACTTGAATTGATTGAGTTTTCAGATAAAAAAAATATTTTACTTTCGAATTTTCGAAATCACAGACATTTGATTTTTTGAAGATAACTCGAAGGGTGAGTTTGGGTTTAAAAAAAAATTCAAATTGTGGAAAAAAATAAATCATTTCCTTTCTGGCAGAAAAAACAATATATACATAAATATACACTCTTTTTATTATAGCAATTCTGTCATTTTGTTCCTGCAGAGATTTCACTGAGTAATACGTATGCACATTATTCTGTGGATGATATCCATTAATCTGTCATTGGAGGGTCCCTTATGGCCGCCAGTGGTTGGTTTATGGAGTGCACTGTTGCAGTTCTTTGTCAGTTTGTTGCCCACAGCCACTCATTCTGGGACTGATTAGCAATGTATTTATCACTGAAAAGCAATGTATGATCACCATGGAATGATATCAAGTACTCTAAAATGCCAGCAATTTCCTGCATTTAATTTACTAGCACCCCGTTTTCAGCAAACATCACTAGTGCAATAGAACATTTGATAAATTGTGCCAGGATTTATTTACTGGTTTAAAAGAACATTACCTAGTAGACCATAAGCATAGTGTAACCCCTTAGAGTCACAAGTGATGAATGGGTGGAAATACAGAGTCACTATGCACATGTCAACCTTGCAATATATTTTGAAACTGAAACCTGCAGTCGGGAGGAGTATGTTCTTTTGGGAATTGATCAATGTAGATTACAAGAAACAAAAAAATGCTGATTTATCTGGCACTAAGGGTCACGAACAAAACAGAAGGGGACTAATGTGGTAAGCTCATCGCTTTAAAGTGGAAAGTATTGTGTAAATGGAACAAATGTGAACCCAACCCCCAAAACACTAGTTCAATTTGAGAGTTTTTTTTAAATCTGTCTATATCATTGACAAGCTGCCTATGTAAACATTATCTGTGTTTATAATGTAATTTGCCTTTTGTCTGAACAAACACATTAAGATAATTACTCTGGGCCCCCTTAGTTCTTATTCATCTTGGACTTGCAGTGTGGAACGAGCAGTATCAATTTAAAGCCCAGTCTACAGTTTAAACCCAAAATTCATATCTTGAGGCTGCTCTCTGCCTATCGGACAGGAATGTACCTATGGCAAAATTCTCACCTAACGTCTTAAATGCCACTGAAGGGTTTTGTTTCTCAGAAGCATTATGCTAGTAATTTGCATTTAATAAGAGGCGCTTATGTAATGTTCCTTTAATTGTAATTTAGTTATAATGCACATCCATTTTCCTTGCCCCTCTAAAAACTATTTAGTAAAGTAACTTGTGTACTCATTATTGTATTATTAGATTTTATGTGTGTTTCTAATTAGTTCTAAATCAAAGCATAGAAAAACACTATCTCTCAAGTTACGGATCATTAAAAAAACCTAATAATGATGCCTGTGCCCTCTTTTGATTACGGAGGGCTTTGAATTAAAGATACATCTCTGATCTTAGATGGAAATTTGAATATGGAGAAATCAGCAACCTAAGAACATTCCAGCATTGTCTGTTCTGAATAGCTAAAATAACCAACACCACACTTTATCACAAATTGTTTCCAGATTTGCATTGTGGATTAGCAATAGCAAACCTAATGCAATAGATAAATGAAGGTACAGGCACCTTCTTCAGATAAGATTCATATTAACATATAGAATAAAGTAATTTCATACACATTTTTATTAGTTGGGGGAAGATGGAGAAATAAAATATAATCGCTAATAATTATTTAAAAAGAAAACTTGAAATAGAAATAAAAGAATTTAGTACTATACGCAGTCCCCTATAGTCTATATACTGTATGTATAGTATACAGTGGTCAGGGAATAATCTGCTTATACTTACAGAAAAACATTTTTTTAGTACTAGGTCTTAAATTTAACTCAACATTCTGCTTCTTACAAGTACAAGGAATGCAAAAAGTGAGTTTCCTATTTTGAATGATTCATCATGTTCAAAGTACTCAAGTAGTTGTAACCCATTCTTGGTACACTCACTTTGGCGCAGTTGCTATGGCGATCAGGTGACCTGAGCCTCTTTGCCTGCAATATACTGAGAAATTACAGTGCAGTGCCTCCACCTAGTGTAGTAACCAAGTAAAACATTATATAAAACTTAAGTATAAGAAATTACTATTAAGTATTACTGTCTCTCTAACACAGTACTTTTATTATTACAGTGTAATGATGTGCGGATCGATAAAATCCCAACTCGGTCCCGTGCACCCCGAACCACGCCCAGATCCTGCCCATGACCTGCAAATGAGGCAGCATGGTCCTGCCAAACTGCCCGACCCGCAAGTAAACCTGCCGGTCCGCACATCACTATCATAGTCCCAATCAGTCCTGAATGGTTTAATGACCAAATAGTTCAGTTCAAACAGCAGGTGCATGAACAAGACCTGTCCTCACACAGGGGCCCCACACTTGTATCCTTGCTAATATCCCTTGGGTGGCTCACTCCCCAGGGGGCTCTCAGAGGCAGTCAGACTGGAGATTATCAATCTCAGCAGGGCCCCAATCAGGGGCTGAAGACCTCTCCTCCAGATCTGCACAGCACAAAAATTAGCCTGTCTGCGCTCCTGTACAGTCGCTGGTTCTAGCTGAATGATGCAGCCGGGCACTTATATAAGCTCTCCTGGTCTACCCCTTGCATTTGGCTGCAAACTCTGCAAACTTCTTGGATTCTCTTCTGTTTCTCAGACTTCCTCTGGGGCGAATTGGTCACACCCATGCCTGTAACTGGGCTCAGTGATGTCACAAGCAGAACAGGGGCACGTCTAGTCTGATCCCCTACATTGTGTTCTATTCAAAATGAATCAAACTAGGGAAGATGTGTTTCTATTCATTAGAGCTTTATATTTATTTATTTATTTTAAAGATCTTAAAAGTCTCCTAACAATATCACATTTTCAGAATAAACTGTCCCTTTGTGTTAGACAGGGGCGTAACTATAGAGGAAGCAGATCCTTTGGCTGCAGGGGGCCCAAGAGGTATAGGGGCCCCATGAGGCCTTAATTCATATATCATTTCAATAAATATTAGTAAAACTGGTCAACCTGTAGACATTTTGGGAACATAAAAAATAATTTGCTGTGTGGCTGAGTAATATATAGTTATACCACTGGTGTTAGAGATATCATTATTTTTACCCACAGCTCCTAGCTCTAGTCAATTTGAAGCTAGGACTGTCTGTCTGCCCCTTGCTGTTGAACAGTCTGCCCTGTAACCCACATAACTGGCAGATCTCCCAGATGGAGTTTATCATCCCTGTATCAATATCCAGTAAGGCACAAATAGTGTTAATTAGTGCTAAAAACAAATGTGTTTATAGATGGTAGTATGGTTCCTCTTAATTGGTAGAGATGTCGCGAACTGTTCGCCGGCGAACTTGTTCGCGCGAACATCGGGTGTTCGCGCTCGCCGGAAGTTCGCGAACGTCGCGCGACGTTCGCCATTTTGGGTTCGCCATTGTTGGCGCTTTTTTTTGCCCTCTCACCCCAGACCAGCAGGTACATGGCAGCCAATCAGGAAGCTCTCCCCTGGACCACTCCCCTTCCCTATAAAAACCGAAGCCCTGCAGCGTTTTTTCACTCTGCCTGTGTGTGCTGAAGAGATAGTGTAGGGAGAGAGCTGCTGCCTGTTAGTGATTTCAGGGACAGTTGAAAGTTTGCTGGCTAGTAATCGTTTTGATACTGCTCTGTTATTGGAGGGACAGAAGTCTGCAGGGGTTTGAGGGACATTTAAGCTTAGGTAGCTTTGCTGGCTAGTAATCTACCTTCTACTGCAGTGCTCTGTATGTAGCTGCAGTGGGCAGCTGTCCTGCTTCTGATCTCATCTGCTGACTGCTGCAATAACAGTAGTCCTTGTAAGGACTGCTTTTATTTATTTTTTTGTTGTTTTACTACTACTACTACTACTACTATAAGAGCCCAGTGCTATTAGTCTAGCAGTGTTGGGGAGTGGGACTGGTGTGCTAATCTGCTGCTCCTAGTAGTTCAGCAGCACCAACTTTAATTTTTTTTTTTTAATATTCATTTTTTTTTTATTTTACTTTTTTTTATTTTACTACCGCTGTAGTAGTGTATAAGTTGACCTTTTAGGCATTATTTGCCCTGTAGGCATTATTTGCACACTGTTTTCTTCAACCCGCCATCTAGCTGTGTGACCTTGTTCACATTCTGTCTAAATATCCATAATATTACCGTCTCCAGAAAAAACACCGGAGTGACTTTTTTCAAGCAGCCATAATATATTTTACGTAATCCGTATCCACCGCTGTAGTAGTGTATACGTTGACCTTGTAGGCATTATTTGCACACTGTTTTCTTCAACCCGCCATCTAGCTGTGTGACATTGTTCACATTCTGTCTAAATATCCATAATATTACCGTCTCTAGAAAAACCACTTGAGTTACTTTTTTTCAAGCAGCATTCATATATTTTACGTAATCCGTATCCACCGCTGTAGTAGTGTATACGTTGACCTTGTAGGCATTATTTGCACACTGTTTTCTTCAACCCGCCATCTAGCTGTGTGACCTTGTTCACATTCTGTCTAAATATCCATAATATTATCGTCTCTAGAAAAACCACTTGAGTTACTTTTTTTCAAGCAGCATTCATATATTTTACGTAATCCGTATCCACCGCTGTAGTAGTGTATACGTTGACCTTGTAGGCATTATTTGCACACTGTTTTCTTCAACCCGCCATCTAGCTGTGTGACCTTGTTCACATTCTGTCTAAATATCCATAATATTACCGTCTCCAGAAAAAACACCGGAGTGACTTTTTTCAAGCAGCCATAATATATTTTACGTAATCCGTATCCACCGCTGTAGTAGTGTATACGTTGACCTTGTAGGCATTATTTGCACACTGTTTTCTTCAACCCACCATCTAGCTGTGTGACATTGTTCACATTCTGTCTAAATATCCATAATATTACCGTCTCTAGAAAAACCACTTGAGTTACTTTTTTTCAAGCAGCATTCATATATTTTACGTAATCCGTATCCACCGCTGTAGTAGTGTATACGTTGACCTTGTAGGCATTATTTGCACACTGTTTTCTTCAACCCGCCATCTAGCTGTGTGACCTTGTTCACATTCTGTCTAAATATCCATAATATTATCGTCTCTAGAAAAACCACTTGAGTTACTTTTTTTCAAGCAGCATTCATATATTTTACGTAATCCGTATCCACCGCTGTAGTAGTGTATACGTTGACCTTGTAGGCATTATTTGCACACTGTTTTCTTCAACCCGCCATCTAGCTGTGTGACCTTGTTCACATTCTGTCTAAATATCCATAATATTATCGTCTCTAGAAAAACCACTTGAGTTACTTTTTTTCAAGCAGCATTCATATATTTTACGTAATCCGTATCCACCGCTGTAGTAGTGTATACGTTGACCTTGTAGGCATTATTTGCACACTGTTTTCTTCAACCCGCCATCTAGCTGTGTGTATTATCGTTTCCAGAAAAACCAACTGAGTTTTTGTTGTTGTTGTTGTTTTTTTAAAAATAATGCCAGGCAAAGGCAGGCCGCCACGCAGAGGCCGTGCTAGGGGCCGTGCTGCTATGCAATCCTGTGGCCCTAGCAAATTGCCCAGTTTTAAAAAGCCAATGACCCTGAACTCCCAAAATGCTGAAGAGGTAGTTGACTGGCTTACACAGCACACCCCATCCTCTACCGTTTCTAACTTTACCACAACATCCTCCTCATCCTCCACTGCTATGGCCACCCCACGTAACACTTCCTCCACCACCGGTGCCCCTTCTTCACTGGGGTCAGAGGAGTTATTTTCCCATGAGTTTCTTGAACTGAGTAATGCGCAACCATTATTGCCAGAAGAAGATGAAGGAGATGAGGACCTTACACCAGATTTAATTCTGGCAGAGAACACGATAGAGATGGACATAATGAGTGATGAGGAGGAGGTCCCCGCTGCTGCTTCCTTCTGTGATGTGTCAGAAGAAATTGATGCATCTGAGGAGAATGATGATGAGGAGATTGATGTTTTGTGGGTGCCTAGTAGAAGAGAGCAAGAGGAGGGTAGTTCAGATGGAGAGACGGAGAGTCAGAGAGGCAGTAGGAGAATAAGACTTAGAAGAAGCAGGGAGGACAGCCCGCAGGGATCAGTAGGGCAACAACATGTATCGGCACCTGTGTTCAGCCGGCCAACGCACCCGCCATTGCCGCCAATACCGCCAACTCCGCCAACTTCTACTGTTACCGCCAGATCGCACACTTCCAAAAAGTCAGCAGTGTGGGATTTTTTTAATGTGTGTGCCTCTGACAAAAGCATTGTAATTTGCAATGAGTGCAGTCAGAAACTGAGCCTTGGTAAGCCCAACAGCCACATAGGTACAACTTCTATGCGAAGGCACATGAGCGGCAAGCACAAAGCACTTTGGGAGCAACACCTCAAAGGCAACAGGCAAACTAAAAGCCACACTCCTTCTGGTCCAGCATCTTACTGCTCTACCTCTGCTCTCCTTGACCCGTCTGAACCACCCTCCACTCCGCCTTCCACCTTGACCACCTGTTCCCATTCCCAGTCATCTGCCACCAGCCAAGTTTCTGTGAAGGCCATGTTTGAGCGTAAGAAGCCAATGTCTGACTGTCACCCCCTTGCCCGGCGTCTGACAGCTGGCTTGTCTGCACTCTTAGCCCGCCAGCTTTTACCATACCAGCTGGTGGACTCTGAGGCCTTCCGCAAATTTGTAGCAATTGGGACACCGCAGTGGAAGGTACCCAGCCGCAATTTTTTTTCTAAAAAGGGAATACCACACCTGTACCAACATGTGCAGAGCCAAGTTACCGCATCTCTGTCACTTAGTGTTGGGCCAAAGGTCCATATGACTACTGACGCATGGTCCTCCAAGCATGGTCAGGGCAGGTATGTCACCTACACTGCCCACTGGGTGAACTTGGTAATGGCTGGGAAGCAGGGAATGGGTAGCTCAACAACAACAGTGGAGTTGGTGTCACCGCCACGGATTGCACGCGGTTCTGCCACCACCTCTACTCCTCCATCGCTCTCTACCTCGTCTTCTTCTTCTTCTTACTCTGCTGCTGGGTCCTCCTTCTCCTCCTCCACACCTGTGCACCCCCAGCTCCCCCTAGGCTATTCGACGTGCCAGGTACGCCGTTGTCACGCTGTCTTGGGGATGACGTGCCTGGAAAGCAAAAACCATACCGGATCTGTACTCCTGTCATCTCTGCAGTCACAGGCCGCTCGGTGGCTGACCCCACACCAACTGCAGATCGGAAAAGTGGTGTGTGACAATGGAAGCAATCTGTTGGCAGCGTTGAGACTAGGCAATTTAACACATGTGCCCTGCATGGCACATGTGTTAAATTTAATAGTCCAACGTTTTGTCTCCAAGTACCCAGGATTCCAGGACGTTCTCACCCAGTCCAGAAAGGTGTCGGCCCATTTCAGACGTTCCTACACAGCCATGGCACGCCTTGCTGACATTCAGCAGCGCTACAACATGCCAGTCAGTCGTTTGATTTCTGACAGCCAGACTCGCTGGAATTCAACGCTCCTTATGTTGGAACGTCTGCTGCAACAACAAAGGGCCGTCAACGAGTACCTTTTTGAACTGGGTGGTAGGACTGGATCTGCACAGCTGGGGATTTTTTTCCCCCGTTACTGGGTGCTTATGCGCGATGCCTGCAGGCTCATGCGACCTTTTGAAGAGGTGACAAATATGGTCAGTCGCACCGAAGGCACCATCAGCGACCTAATACCCTTCGCTTTCTTCCTGGAGCGTGCCGTGCGACGAGTGACAGATGAGGCTGTAGACCAGCGTGACGAGGAGCTGGAAGCGCACGATTTCTGGTCGGAATCACCAGAACGAACCCAGGCACCTGCTGCAACGCAGGGAGAGGTGCCAGAAGTGGAGTCAGAGGAGGAAGGTGGCTTTGTGGAGGAGGAGGAGGAGGACCAACAGGAGCAGGCTTCCCAGGGGGCTAGTGGTGACCTTTTGGGGACCCCTGGTCTTGTACGTGGCTGGGGGGAGGAGACCGTGGATGATGCAGTCCTTGATAATGAGGAAGCGGAGATGGATAGCTCTGCATCCAACCTTGTGAGAATGGGGTCTTTCATGCTGTCATGCCTGTTGAAGGACCCCCGTATCAAGAGGCTTAAGGAGAAGGACCTGTACTGGGTCGCAACGCTACTAGACCCTCGGTACAAGCATAAAGTGTCAGAAATGTTACCAACATACCACAAGTCCGAAAAGATGCGGCATTTACAAACCAGCCTGCAAAACATGCTGTACAATGCTTTTAAGGGTGATGTCACTTCAGGAACTCATCAACATTCCAGGGGCAGAGGTGCCAGTAATCCTGCCACGAGCACACCTGCAAGGACAAAGCCCTTTGGCCAGTCTGTAACGTCAGACATGCAAATGTTTTTCTGTCCAAGGCAGCGCCACAACCCTTCTGGATCCACCCTCAAAGAACGCCTCGACCGGCAGGTAGCGGACTACCTGGCATTAACTGCAGATATCGACACTCTGAGGAGCGATGAACCCCTGGACTACTGGGTGCGCAGGCTTGATCTGTGGCCAGAGCTGTCACAATTTGCCATGAACCTCTTGTCTTGCCCAGCCTCAAGTGTGCTCTCAGAAAGGACCTTCAGTGCAGCAGGAGGGATTGTAACTGAGAAGAGAACTCGCCTAGGTCACAAAAGTGTCGATTACCTGACCTTTATTAAAATGAATGAGGGGTGGATCTCGGAGGGTTACTGCACGCCGGAAGACTTGTTCTGACTTCTATGCAGCTGTCCTTCTCTTCAAGCCTCATGACTCCACACACAGCTGTCCTTTAGCGTCCTCCTCCTCCCTCCGCCACCGTTACAAACTAGGGTGCAAACCCTACTGGTTTAATTTTTTCTGGCCTCTGTGCTTCAGTGGCTGCAACCAAAAAAACTGGGCAAACAATGTCTACAAGGTCAACGTATGGCAAAAAATGACTATTTTCAGCATTTATATGGCATATTTTTTCTGGCAACTGTGCTTCAGTGGCTGCGTCCAAAAAAATGCATATTTTCTGCATTTATATGGCATAATTTTTCTGGCAACTGTGCTTCAGTGGCTGCGACCAAAAAAATGCATATTTTCTGCATTTATATGGCATAATTTTTCTGGCCTCTGTGCTTCAGTGGCTGCAACCAAAAAAATTTATATTTTCAGCATTTATATGGCATAATTTTTCTGGCCTCTGTGCTTCAGTGGCTGCAACCAAAAAAATTTATATTTTCAGCATTTATATGGCATAATTTTTCTGGCAACTGTGCTTCAGTGGCTGCGACCAAAAAAATTACTATTTTCAGCATTTATATGGCATATTTTTTCTGGCCTCTGTGCTTCAGTGGCTGCGGCCAAAAAAACTGGGCAAACAATGCCTACAAGGTCAACGACGTTGACCTTGTAGGCATTGTTTGCCCAGTTTTTTTGGCCGCAGCCACTGAAGCACAGAGGCCAGAAAAAATATGCCATATAAATGCTGAAAATAGTAATTTTTTGCCATACGTTGACTCAACGTATATGGCAAAAAATGACTATTTTCAGCATTTATATGGCATATTTTTTCTGGCAACTGTGCTTCAGTGGCTGCGACCAAAAAAATGCATATTTTCTGCATTTATATGGCATAATTTTTCTGGCCTCTGTGCTTCAGTGGCTGCAACCAAAAAAATTTATATTTTCAGCATTTATATGGCATAATTTTTCTGTCAACTGTGCTTCAGTGGCTGCGACCAAAAAAATGCATATTTTCTGCATTTATATGGCATAATTTTTCTGGCCTCTGTGCTTCAGTGGCTGCAACCAAAAAAATTTATATTTTCAGCATTTATATGGCATAATTTTTCTGTCAACTGTGCTTCAGTGGCTGCGACCAAAAAAATGCATATTTTCTGCATTTATATGGCATAATTTTTCTGGCCTCTGTGCTTCAGTGGCTGCAACCAAAAAAATTTATATTTTCAGCATTTATATGGCATAATTTTTCTGGCAACTGTGCTTCAGTGGCTGCGTCCAAAAAAACTGGGCAAACAATGTCTACAAGGTCAACGTATGGCGAAAAATTACTATTTTCAGCATTTATATGGCATATTTTTTCTGGCAACTGTGCTTCAGTGGCTGCGTCCAAAAAAACTGGGCAAACAATGCCTACAAGGTCAACGTATGGCAGTTGTTTAAAGAGAACAGTAGATTACTAGCCAGCAAAGCTACCTAAGCTAAAATGTCCCTCAAATCCCTGCAGACTTCTGTCCCTCCAATACAGAGCAGTATCAAGCAGATTACTAGCCAGCAAGCTTACTATCATCTGTCCCTGAAATCACTAACAGCTCTCCCCCTACACTATCTCTTCCAAGCACACACAGGCAGATTTTTCAGATACATTTTTGCCCTTGATCCCCCTCTGGCATGCCACTGTCCAGGTCGTTGCACCCTTTAAACAACTTTAAAATCATTTTTCTGGCCAGAAATGTCTTTTCTAGATGTTAAAGTTCGCCTTCCCATTGAAGTCTATGGGGTTCGCGAACCGTTCGCGAACCGCTCGCATTTTTGCGCAAGTTCGCGAATATGTTCGCAAACTTTTTTTCCGACGTTCGCTACATCCCTATTAATTGGTAGTATGGTTCCTCTTAATTTTATTTCTCCAAACCCATTGTTACTTTCTCTTAGCTCTTGGAGCTATACCCCATGGTCCCTGTGTCCCACAGATGTCTGAAGAGAAAAGGATTTAATGGTGAAAAACAAAATACCCTTTTTTAGGAATGTTTCATACTGTTTTGGCTATATAATACCATTCTGAGGGGAATGTCTTTGGAATATTTAACATTTAGAAGGTTACAAAGACTCATTTAGATTGTGTACATTCTAAGTAAAAAGACATCAGGACTCAGCAATGTTGCAGTTAACAGACTGGTTTAATTTATATTGTACAATATTGTTTCGTGCTGAGTTCATATGTGAAAGGCACTAAATACCCATAGTTTTTCACAGTGTGGGCTCCACGCCAAAGGAACAGAGTATCAGCATTCTTGTAATATTTATACCTACTCTCTAAAGAAAAATAGATTATGATTTATTCTTCCTATCAGATTATGGCACACAACACTTTATCATGAAAAATCAAAAGGAAGAAAAAATCTCAAACTCAAACTTCAATGTCAAGGTCACACCCATAATCTAATAAAAGAGAAAGGCCAAGGAGAAATGCTGTTAATTCTGACGTTACATTATAAAGAACTATAGGGAAAAAAAGTCAAATTTGAGCCAATTTTGGAAACTTCAGCAGCTAAATTCTAGGAAACCGTTAAATAACATCAGCTGTTGGGAAGCAAAATAACATTCCATGGTTAACTATAGGTAATTTAACCATTTTATTTTGTTTTGTACGTAGTTTTAGTGACTTTCTTAAAAAACATTCAAATCCTATATCATCATTGTTAATTTCGTGTGCCCCAGACTGGCGTTTCACATAACAAAATGTATCAGGTAATAGGACAAGCATAACAAAATATCCAGAGATCCTATTCTTTTTCTTTTATTCTTTTATTTCATGTTATTCAGACATATTTTAAATCAAGTATCTGTAAAGATGGAAGTATTGCATAAATTGAGTTCTATCTCGCAGGTGTTCTGTTTGCAAAAAATACATTTAAGTATTGTTTTTTTTTTACCAGGTCATTATAATTTAGAGTAGTTTTCATGCAGAAAAGATTTGATTCAAGTGGAAAATTAATATATAATTGTTTAATAAAACAACTGATCTAGTTACTAGGGGAAGTGATCTAAAACTTTATATGCACCTCTTTATTTAGTGCAGGGCTCCCAAATTTTTTTTTTAATTACCAGTGAGCGACATGAAAAAAGATCCTGAGGGTGCCAAAAAGGGTTGCTATTGGCTCTTTGGTAGCACCTATGTTGACTGACAGCATATAGGAAACTCTGTTTGGCAGAGCACCTTGATTTTATGCAATCAAAACTTGCCTCCAAGCCAGGAATAAAAAAAAAAGCATCTGCTTTGACTTTTAACACCTGACGGTGTTCCTGACTGCTTCTTTCACCAGACAAGGTGCAGAACACCGGTGGAGTGCATATTTGAGACAAGGTGCAGAACACCGGTGGAGTGCATATTTGTGACCCTTAATAGTCTTGCATATGTATTACAAATGTGGGATTACATTTGATAACTTAATTAAACATTTTAGTCCACTTTCTAGACTAATGTGGCCATACATGACCCACATTGTGGCCAAATTGGGCAAGGAGCCGGCTATTCCATTGGGGTATACAAAGACCCTTTAATGTGCTGATGTGCTCCTTGTCAAGCCTGCCTGATACCTGCTTAGATATCAATGGTTGGCCAGTCGTTGGGCCCATCAGACCAGTATGGCCACCTTAAGCCATGTAATAAACTTGTGGAAGTGCTTTACACTATATCCCTGTGCATCAGCATTCTCAGAAGATCAAACCTTTATATATGAACATGAATGAATGAACCAGTGCTTTGCATCTCCCTTCTGGATCTGTAGCCTATTTATGTCTGGGGGTTCTATGATTTATTTGGAACTTCACTGTTTCCATCAGTTGGATATAACATTGTGAGATTTATTTAAGGTGACATAGTTTACAAGTGTGAAAACCTATAAAAATGTAGAATATTAAGTAAACTAGACCTTGTAAAAATAAACTATAACCCAGCCTGGCCAAAAGCATACAAACATTAATATAATCTGCCTACTAAAAAAAAATATTTTCACTAGACTCATTGGATTGAACCTTTATTCTTTCATTCAACAATTTGGGGTCAGCTAGAATTTTCATGTTTAAACATTTTTATTGCCTCTGGAAATCCTTCTTTTGTGCATGTTACCACTGAAAAGAGGCTGACTGCCCTTGAATACTGATCTTAGAGCACTACAAGCAATTCAAGGCAGTGCTCAAATCCCATATGGATTCCACATAGCAGAAGAAGTAAATAAATCCAGAAACGTTTATTGTGGGTACATTAAAAATGACACTGTAAACCATGTGAAGCCTATTTGAGGAAGAAACAGAAAGTCAGAGTACTGTCTGCCAGTCACAATCTCCAGACAGAGCCTTTCAAGGTCTTGTCGGAAGAGCTTTACCATACAGTCAGAGAAAATGCCCTACAAGCCATTGGTAACTCTGGGAAGAAAGCTTGAGTTTAAATGTGATGAAATGAATCAAAAATAGCTAGAAATCCAAAGTTCTGCAAAGCTGGATCAAATGGAAGATTTTTGGTTGAATGTAAGGTTTACTGACTAAAATGGCTATATGAACTAAAAAGACATTGTCAGTGAATTATTGACTATAATTTCTGATCAGTGTAATGCTGCCTTGGATGATAGCAGTATCCAGTGTCGGACTGGCCCACCGGGATAGCAGGAAAACTCTTGGTGGGCCCAGGTGTTAGTGGGCTCTCTTGCTTCTAACCATTTGGCCTATTTCATGGTAATTAAGGGGCTCAATAATGGAAGAATATTCCATTATATTCCATATGTTCATTAGCACTGAAAGTTGCTCATTGTTAATACCAATCATTCCTATCTCATAAAAACAGCAAAGACAAAGTGGACATCATAGAAGGCATTCTGTAGTCCTTCCATTGCTGTACACATGTATAGTACAAATACTCTTTGTACACGGCCAGATCTATCCCCTTGGATAGCAATGTCTTTTCCTTTTCTGCCCTTATACTTTTTGACAAATCATAAAATCACTTTTTTTTGTCAGTAACTAAGTATAATACGAAATTCCCGTGTAGTAAACCTATATATATCCTCATACAATGCTAATTTCTTTGGCTATCTGAGGATAAAGTACTTTATAGTTTATCCAGAGCTGGAGGGCTGCATTGAGTTATATTGCCTTTAATGTGCAAGGCCCCAAAGACAGAGCAAAAATGGTTTATACCACTTCCCTGTCTGGATACTGTTTTTCAGACACTTCATTATTTCATAATTTATGTTTTTTCCTGGCTTTAAATCCATTATATTTTTCAGAAATGTAGTCCTTTTACAATTTATTTTTTTCTGAAAGTGATTGTCCCCAATGTACTGCATATTCTCATTTTATTATGTTTACACAAGAAAAGGTTCCCTTGTGCCTATCTAAAGAGTAATATTCATCTGAATACAGCCCGGCACAGTTTGTTTGCGCTGATGATATGTACTTCCAAACTTGGGGGGAAAGTGGGAGCTCGTACAAATGACTCAAGTGCTTGGAATCTGTAAAAGGATACAATTACATCTGTTCTTGAGTAGTGCAACAATGGTAATGAGAGGTTAACTTTACATTTGTAAAGGGCAGTGATTTTTATAATAGGGAGACTGGTGTATTGTAAAAATGTTTTGTTGTAGTAGTTACCCACATTGCAAATCATTTACATACTGGTTATGGTGTAAAAGTTTACAAGAATAACTGTTTGGATTGTTTAATAGTGTTGAAATCTGTTTTTCTACTTTCACTGCCATGCATATAGAGTACTGCAGCCCTATGAGCTTTAACAAGCTTTTAACTGCGGCTTCAGTTGCCTTTTTAACTTCCTCCACATAAAGGTCTTTACACGGCTTTATAATGCTCTGTGCAGGTGGAACCAGCAATGGAGGCTATCTACACTATAGTCAAGACAGCAGAGGACAAGGAAATCAGAAGTCTAGCTGTCCAGAATCGGAACTAAGTAGAAAAGAGGATGTGTAGTAGTTATATAGACCAGAGGACCATTACCATTAAGTTGCTTTGCACAACCAGCTAGTTCTTACTTTTCAGTCAATCTGCATATTGCCATTTACCATACTTCTGCATATACAAACACTCATAGGGGCAGATTTACTAACGGGTGAAATGACTATCGCTGGTGACAGTTCGCCAGCGTTACTGCTTTCAGGCACTTCGCCAATTTTATTAATGAACTCAGGCGTAACCTCACTTGCGATAGAGACAGACACTAGTGGTCATTCGCACTTTATCATCTGGTGAATTTTCACTCTGGCGAATGGACGTTACTCCGCAAATTCACTAAGATGCGGATTTTACTGAACGTTACCTCTTTTGCCAGACTTGCCTTCGCCAGCTCAGACCAGGCGAAGTGCATTGGAGTGCATAGGTCTTCCTCAATCTTCTGTTACTTACATCAGATTTTTAGTGGAAAAAGTTTCTAAGTCCCGAAAAACGCTGGGGTCTTTTCCTTTTTTCAGAGTGATAGCCTGCAAAAGTCCTTAAATTTTTTTTGGGGTAACCGTGTTCTCCCATACATTTTTTAACATATGGAATATAAATTATACATGTGTAGGGCATTATAACAACTCTATTTTCTTTATTAAGGTTCCCTGGACTTGTGTAATGTAATGTATTTGATGAAGCATATACGTCCATTCAACTTTATAATTTCCCGGCATATGCATATTAGCCTGAGCAAAGACCTCTAATGAAGTTTCGCTAAGCATAATTGAACGCTAGCGCATCTTCGCTTTGATTGATGAAGTAACGCTAGCGAAAATTCGCCAGCGTTCAGAGCCCTGGACACAACTTTGTATTTTAGCAAATTGGTGTTTTCTTAGAGAATTTTCGACTGTCGAAGTGTAGCAATAAGTGTGAAGCCGTCTCTGGCGAATTTTCACAGGTTAGTAAATTTCCTCCATGGATTTTTCATAGGTACCAGGTATCCTCCCTCCCACAGTGTTTATACTATCAGGTAGATTGGAGAAGTAGCATGAAGAATTTTAAGGGTCTGTATTTGACTGGACTAGTTTTATTCTTAGCTACATTGCATAGTAACTCCATACAATTATAACATTAATATAATTGCTATTGATATTATCCTTTTGGCTGCCACATTTATGATTGTCCACCAACCCCAAATCTGCAGCCGCAACCTAACTGATGCAAGCTCTATGCAATGATATTATTTCTTCTCTGAACTTTCTAAATACTGAATATTGTCATCTTTAAAACCAAAAAATAACATTTTGCTAAATGAATTAAAGTGGCTTTCCATTAGGCTTTCCATTATACATTCATTATACATTTTCAATTATTTTAAAGTTATTTGTAAATGTCATTACACTAAAAAAATGTTTCAATGCAATGTCATCATTCCTCCAGCCAAGACTGCAATTCCAACTATGCTTTGCATGCTTTTAAACAGGTCTGGTTATTGACTGTTTTTTTTCATTAGATTTACAACCACTTTAAAAATAAGTAAACATGTTCATGAAATGACTTTTATTGTACTGTACACCCTAGATGGATAAGGGCTGCAATTCATAGATGGAGCACCCAGCCCCAGACTTCATACTGTTGGTCATGAAAGGGCGATTAAAAGTTTGGAGAGCCAATAATTATGTTCTATTGAGCTGATGTAAAACAATGAGTGTTTGCCAGCTCTTCGAGGTGTCTCAAAATGGAAGCTTATGAAGAAAGCAGTGCTGATATACTTAGGGGCCGATTCACTAACTTCGAGTGAAGGATTCAAAGTAAAAAAACTGTTGAAGTGTTTTGTGGGCTACTTCGACCATCGAATGGGCTACTACGACCTTCGACTACGACTTCGAATCAAACTATTCGAACTAAAAATTGTTCGACCATTCAATAGTCAAAGTACTGTCTCTTTAAGAAAAAAACTTCGACCACCTAGTTCGCCATCTAAAAGCTACCGAACTCAATGTTAGCCTATGGGAAAGGTCCCCATAGGCTTTCCTAAGTTTTTTTGATTGAAGGATATTCCTTCGATCGTTGGATTAAAATTCGAACGATTCGAAGGATTTTATCGTTCGATCGAAGGAATAATCGTTCGATCGCACTATTTGCGCTAAAATCCTTCGACTTCGATATTCGAATTCGAAGGATTTTAATTCCCAGTCGAATATCGAGGGTTAATTAACCCTCGATATTCAACCCTTTGTGAATCGGCCCCATACTGATGCTGCAGGAAAGCAAATTACTTCTTTAATAAGCCACTTGGTTCCATCAGTGCACATACTGTATAGTTCGTGTTCAGTGCTAGTAGCAGCCCAGCATTGACTACAGTTTCTTCTAGAGAAACAAAGTTCAGGTAATGTCACCTGCAGCCTTCAAAAGAAAGTGTTATGGCGATTGCTGATAAGCCTAAGGTGACCCTTTAGGTAAGATGAGCGAAGAGCGAAAGCGATCATTAGGTAGTGCTGCTGGTTGAACAATGAGTGTTTTAATGAGTAGTAATACGTACTATGACTGTTCTATTACAGATATAGCATTTATTTTGGGATAATTGGACCCTCAGGCCTCCAGGTATTTTTGACCGTCTACGTGTTTGACCATTAAATGTTGATAAGAACTACAGGAGTGCGCATGGGACCTTCTAACTTTAAACCATGGTATTATCTCGACCTTTCTATTGAATCAATACTGTGGAAATAATAGTTCTGCAATTTGGGATGTACGTGCAATATAAAATAGCTGCATATTTATATATTAGTGCTACAAAGTAAGCAGCTGGGAAGCACTTTCTATTAGCAGGAGGTTGACATTGTTCCCTTAAATATTTTCGCAGCCAAATTCCTTAGCAGAGAAATTCAATTTTTGTGTGCAGCTGCTGGGAATTCTATCAACAAACTTTTACAGGATCTCTCCATGATCCGTCCTGATGTAGAAGAAAGTTAGACAAAAGTAAAATCTTCATAAACAATGCTAGATGAATAAAATAACTCTTCAGTCCTCAGCTTTCCTTATGTGCCAGAAGGACCTAATTACTGGTTTTCACTGACTGTAAATTGCTTCCAGCTTATTGGATTGATTTCACCCCTGTCAGTGATTATATTGTCCTGTAACACATGCAGCCACTAAACCAGAAGAAAAAATCAGTTTGTTAATGAATTCTTGAGATGAAATTCCACTTTTTTTTATTGGCAGGTGTGTATTCATATTTGGCAGTAATTGATACTGTGTCATAGGCTTAAAGCAGTCACCATTTTGGAAAGAGCTGCTGTATTGAACACTTATTACAAGAGAAACACTGCTATGATGTTGGAAATATTGCCTCTTATTTGTATACCATAGTAAATTATAATTATGCTTTGGGGTGGGGGAACTCTGCAGAAGAAAACACGTTTATTGGAAAACCTCCCTCATTTACCCATAAACATTGGGTTATGATAATAACCTTTGTTTGTCACTTTTAGGGAAGGGCAGACAGGGAAATGGCCCTGGAGCTCATAGTTAGTAGCCATATTGTGCATCTGGAAAGGACCCTTCTAAGTAAAGACTGTCTCTCTAGAAGATCATTTTGAATTTGTCAAAGTGAATGCTCCTTCTTAGATTACATTTCCACGGCATTAGCAGAATAAAAACTGACAATATTTCGCCACCCCAACCTCCAATATGATGTGCAACGAAAAAGTTATTGTATTATAAGTAGATCTGATGGTCTGCTTCCCTGAAAATAATTTACTTTTTTTATTCAAAATATGGGGCAATTAACTTTAGATCAGACCAGGAAAATGCCTTCCAAACTTACTTTCCAGTATTTATGTATTAGAGCTAAAGAGAGGCAATTCTAGAGGAGAACAGGCCAGCCAACAGAAACAATGTCTTTGGTAAGAGATTAAATGGGTGGACTGTAGATATGCCAAGCTTAAGGTCCCTGGGTAAAACTTTAGTGATGGCAGCCAATCCATATGCACGCATGTGCTTGTTCTGGTCATTACAACAATGACTTCTTATTTTTCACCAAAATGATGGCATACTGTATAATAATAATGTATGTCAGTGAAAATGCCTTTTAATCAGTCTAGAAGCAGTGTATTTATTTACATGTTCAAAGTCTTTTATTTATTTGGGAGAATCTGTGTTGGCAAGCTGCAGACATTTAAGTACAATTTTCCTGTGATTTGTCACATTCTTGAAGTGTGGACTTGTGCTTGTGACATGCAAATGAATTTACCTAATTTCAACTACTATCGTTGAAAGAATTGACCTGGTGCTCTGCGAGGATTGAATTAGAAATGGGTAGCAAGAAACAACAGTTTTATTTAAATAAAAATGTGTAGTGCATATAATAAAGTACTTATTCTTGGGTGAACATATCTAAAGTGTCTCTCTCCCAGGATATGCCCATGACCAACAAAAAAAATCTTTATGATATAGGATTGGTGTTTTTCATTTTGTGGGTGAAAAATTGGCTGAAAAAATCATTGCCTTATTGATATGCTACATTATGATCATTACATTAACAGAGTACAATCTACCTATGAGTGATGAGCGTGGGAATGGAGAAATCAATAGAGTTATGTTTGTATATTAACTCATTTAATGATTGTCATATGCCAAAGAGAGGTCCACTTCCCAAAAGAGTCATCTTTTTTATCAGCTAAAGGAGCTTTACATTATATGGTTTTTAAGTTGTTTTTATTTTACTTTTTTGATGAAAATAAAAATATTTCAAAAGGATTTTTTTATTTATAAAAAACATATGGTTAGCCAAGGTGTATTTTTTCATCCATATAGATATGAGTTCTAAGATTCCCTTTGGTTCCCATTCTGAGCACAAGATAAGGAGGTCTGAGGGATGTGTATATTGTGCTACAGAGTTAGCACACTTCTAGTCCTAGCAAAATGTATGACAGTATGGATCAAATATAATATGTTTTCTATTCATTTGACTTATTTATTAAATATCTCCTATTTTTCTTCACCATAGACATATAAGAACATGGCAGTACCCAAGAAAGGAAATACAAATTATTAATGCTTAAAGTTCGAAAGTACTAAAAGCCATACTGAATCTGAAAGGTACTTGGATTTCTTAGCAGACAGTTCATAAATATACAGCTTTACATGTGTGGCTGAAAGTAGAACTGTCATCCATGGGGTTTTTCCCTTGGTCTACCCTTGCCTTAAAGTGACCTTGAACATGCGAAAAGTCATACTTAGAACCATATAGCAGCAGTTTCTTAAGCCCACATATGTTCATCTGTGATATCCTGATACAAGCGTCATTTTTAACTGAAGTGACATTTTCTGCAGATCTCTGCATTTAAAGGGGAACTATCACAAAAATGTAATATAAGGTTCAGCATAATGAAGTACGAAACTTTCCAGCATCAATTAAAAATTCTGTATCGTCTTTGAAATAATCAAATTCACCTTTACTTTTCCTCTCTCAGCATCTGATTCTCTTCATTCTCTCTTTATGCAGGAGTTGGGTGTTAGATATTCATTGACAGTTAGGTCCAATATATCTTATAGGGGGGGCTCCTTTTGCCTAGAAGATGTATTAGTGCTCACTCTATTAAAACCACCAGAAATCCTGTCTCTCTACATGCAGAATTTGTGCAAAAGGCAGTTATTTTGTTAGATTTTGTCTAATTCATCTGCTAATAAAAGGAAAAAAAAAACCCTATAAGATATATTGGATCTAACTGGCAATGAATACCTGACACTCAACTGCTGCAAGAAGACAGAATGAAGAGAAACAGATGTTGAGAGAGGGATAGTGAACATAAACTTGATTATTTCAGAAATGATGCAGAATATTTAATTGATTGTATTTACAACGTTTCTTATTTCAGTACGATAAAGCTCATATTAAATTTTCATTTTAGTGATAGTTCCCAATTAAAGGAGAAGGAAAGCTACGGAGGCATTTTATTGGCCATAGATTAGTTGCAATAGTGCAAGCTAGAATGCTATATTTATTCTGTAGAATGTTTTACCATACCTCAGTAAAACGCTCTAGAAACTCTCTGTTTGTTTAGGATAGGAGCTGCAGTATTAATGTGGTGAGACATCACTTCCTGCCTGAGTCTCTCCCTGCTCTGGGCTCAGATTACAGCAGAGAAGGTAGGGGTGGGGGGAGAGGAGAAAACTGAGCATGCTCTTGCCTAGGGCAATGAGGTTTAAGCTGAAGGCAGGAAGTCTGATACAGAAGCCCATGAGTACACAATATAAGGAAAGAAATGCAGTGTTTCTTTTGACAGGGGACTCAGAGTAACATTACTTTGGGGGTTTACTGGTATATTTAGATGGACCTTTCTGATAAGGCTTACTTAATTTTAACCTTTCCTTCTCCTTTAAAGGAGAAGGTTTGTTGCACTTGGGGGTGTCAAATGTTAGGCACCCCCAAGTGATTGTATTGACTTACCTGAAACCCCGGACCGGTGCTCCTATCAGCAGAAAACTACACCGGCCCGGGTTATACCAGTGAGTACCATGGAGCGATCCTCTTCCTGCTTCCTCCTTCTTCGCACGGCTGCGCATGCACAGTAGAACGAAAAGCAGAACTTTAACTAAAAGGTTGCGTTTGCCCCGGGAAATTTGAAGACAGAAGAAGGCTGAAGTGGATCGATAAGTGGTGCTCACCGGTATAACCTTGGACCGGTGCAGTTTTCTGCTGATAGATAATACAATCACTTGGGGTGCCTAGCATTTGGTACCCCCAAGTGCAACAAGCCTTTTCTTCTCCTTTAAGAAATATCAAGGACGTGACTAGACCTTACCCCTTACTGATGGAACCCACTGAAGCTGTGCAAAACACAAGGCTGTAGCATCTAATAAGTAGAGACCACTTTACCTCCTATGTCAGTATTTGTATATTATCAGTATGTTTTAATGATGCATCCCTCTTTTGTACAGTGCTGCAGAATATGATGGTGTCTACAAATGCTTGTGTAATAGCAATAGTTATAGCCTCTTCAAAATTATAATGATTTTACTAGATGCTCAGCATGCAGAAGTGTGAGACCATATTCATTTATTGGAAGGGCCCAAAAGGAGTGGATTTTCATCTACCTTTGGCCCCAGGAATCATTAAGGAGTTGCCTGTGGGTGTTGGTGGACACCTAGAGAAGTGTATGCTAGTCGAGGAAAAGTCTAGAGGAAAAGAACAGAACATCACTGAAATGTTTGTATACTTTTTCAACATATCTTATGAAGTTTATATGACTTGCACCCTGTGGTTTGATTAGCTGGCAGTACAATACTGGCTTTGGATAAAAATTCCAGTTTTTCACTATACTTTCACCCTGTGAATATTATGTCCATTTGGCGGCTGCGGCGAGATCTTAACTGTACAAGAATTTTGATGGTGTCCATGGGAACTCCACAGCTTTCTTTTCATGACCTCATTTATTTTTCTAGGGTCCAACAACAACCATATGGATGTAATAATAGTTCTGACTGACCAGCACAAGAAGAAATTAGGGAAGTATGGCTCTGAACTGAAATTCTGGGGTGGATCTGAAGCGGAGAATTTGCCAGATACCTGTAGTAAAGCTATTTGTGCTGAGGAGTCATTGCTCATTTCACTGCATATGGGCACATGACTACTGTTTACTTTTGTAAACCCAGTGCAGCATAAACAATGAATTAACTAAATGGCACTGAACAAGTAGATATGTGTCTTTAAGCATTAGTCTGTCAATCACCCTGCATGCTTCCTTCTGACGGAGAACGTTTGGCTTCACAATTTTCAACTGAATCCAGATGTTTGCACTGTTTAAAGGTAGGGCAGGCACCGGACAATTCATGTACCGATAAATGTTAATGACACGGATGAAATTAATCAGATACATCTGGACTACAGTTTATTGACATTAAAAATTCTGTGACTTTTGGAAGAAATGCCAAGTATTGTCAATGACGATTTCTGTGCAGAATGAATAGATTGGTGGTTGTTATCTTAAAAAAAAATATTTTCTGCACGGTGAAGCTTTGCATAAAATTATGGATTCATTTTCCTATAAATAACAGGGCAGATGTCTGACCTACTGGTAGAGAAAGTCCATTAGATAATGTTAGATAAATGGCTTATCCCCAGGCAACTGTATTCAGGGGGCTGACAAGGTGCTCCCAAAGAAAAAATCCATCAGACACCTAGAACAACAAAAGGTTTAGAATTGGATCCACTTCTAGACTATTTGCCCTCAACAAGGGTAAATATGTGAGTCTATAGACAAGGGCTTAGGGTAGTCAGCTTTTCAGGTTAAAAAAAGTCCACTCACTCTATAGTCACTGAGAGGTATGAATGGAAAATACCACCTAGTGGTAGGAGGTAAAATATATTTAAAGGAGAAGGAAACCTAGTCGGCGCAAAAACCCTCCCCCCTCCCGTGTGTTGCCCACCCTCCCTCCTCCCCCCTGGCCTACCCGTCCCGCTGGGCAAATGCCCCTAACTTGTTACTTACCCTTCTGCGCAGGTCCAGTCCACGGAGTTCACAGGCACCATCTTCTTCCACGCGATCTTCTTCCTGCTGTGGAATATGTTACTGATTTATAAATACAGTACATGATAATAATAATAATAATAATTTGTTCACTCTGAGTGCTTCCCCAGTGTGGGTTGTTGGTTGGTGCAAATTTTTTATTTTTTTCTATTTAAATGACAGTATAAATCAGCACAATTAATAAAATCCACTTTTGGAATACTTCTCAAATGACTGATCCAAACCACAGGGTATTTTTTAGGTGGTGCACCAGAATGTCTACAGAAAAAAACTGTTCCACCCTATAATTCTTCCTAAGTGTAATTCCAATTACCCCGTTGATGCTTTCACAGATATAAGTATCATGTTGTTAAAGGAAAATATTTTTCATGGAGTAAGCCAGGCGTGCCCCGCAGAAAAAGTGTGAGCTGTCTCTAAAATATAGCATATGCAAATTTTGGTAATATTAGTAGTTCCTCTCTTTTGTTTGACCACATGCTGTAACCTATGGCAATCTGTAAATATTTTAAATACAAAAGCCTAAATCATAAATTGTCAGATAAAAGCAGAAAGTCAAGGCATCTGTTCCTCTTTTCCTTGACAGAAAAGCCATATTAAGGGACTGGAATGTCAGGCTTTTTTTTTCTACTGTTTTTAAAAGAATTTTTAAATTATATTACTGCAAAGATAGGAAAATATTGAGGTTTGTGGGCTGGCACTTTATGGCATAAAAGCCCAACATTCCTGTTCTGATAATAGATTTTTCAACATAAATGTTTCCAATAAATAAATAAAGAGCAAAGAACAGCCAACAAAGGAGGAGGATTGGGGGTTCCGCCTTTTTTGTAAACAAATATGCATTAAACCTTAAGGTTATGGCAAAGAGGGCTACGTGGAGTCAAAAATTCATCTACAATAAATTAAATATAGTAAAAGCCTTGATGAAACAGGTTTGTGTGTCTCCTGTGATTCATATCGTATTGATTGAAAAACAAAAATGCTGCAGGGGTGTTCTTTTTTAGAATAGCTGCTGCTGCACTCGAGTCAGAACGAGAGACAGTAAAAATTGAGTGGTGCAAAGAAAGGATAAAGAGCACATTTGACACAAGAACCTAGAGAATGGGGTTTTGCAACTGGCTGTGGGGAAATTTGCCAAAACACAACTGCACTTGTGGCCATAAATGACCGTGTGTGTGTGTGTGCGTGCGTGCATATATATATATATATACCCATACAGATGCAGTCCTATCAATGCAGCTTGATAAAGGCCCGAGATTAGGCTGTAAACATTGTATGTACCGGATCAGAAGCCAAGTGTTATAATAAAGGCTTTTTATTCAAAATCTTTTTGAAGCTGTGCTGTGTCATACACTGGTCCTATCAATGCACTCGCATATTTAAAACTACAGATACCTATACTAAACTTACTGTAGATCTTAAGGTAACCATAGCCTTGGATATTACGCTTGTCAAAAAACTCATCCAAGCCACTCTTACAGGCATTAATAGAATCTGCCAACTCAACCTCATTTGACTGGTCTTTCCACAACCTCACTGCCCTCACTGTGAAGAACCATTTTCACTTACTCAAGTAAATTTCTGTTCCTCAGGTTTAAAGGGGTACGCTTTGGTTTATTGATCTTTTCTGGGTGAAAAAGATCTTCTGCTCTTTCTCTTTAATGCCCTTTAATGTACACAAGAGTTTTTCCTCCAGAGACAATAACCCCATCCTTGGCAGTCTACCTTCATCTTCATAGTTTAATGCTTCCATTCCATTTATCAGTTTAGTTGCACGTCTCTGCACCCTTTCTCGCCAATTAATATCCTTCTTAAAGTGATAATGACACTAAAAAACTACTTTTTAAAATATGAATGTACATTAAAAGTTACCTATAGATCATGTTGATCGTTTTTAGTTGAGAGGTTTGTTTTTGTAAGGTATTGTTAGTTGAAGTTTCTAAACCTGACTGTTTTGCCAAACTGACTGTCCCATCTCAGCCTGTCAAAGTTAAAGTTTCTAATACTAACGGACTCCTGCTGCACAAATATGGCAGCCCCCTCATACAGGAACATGGGGCATCAGACAGGTAATGTAAAAGCATTGTGCAAATACTTTATGGCAAAAAGGCAATATTATGATAGATGTAAAAAGAGTTTAATTTCTGGTGTCTGTATCTCTTTAAGGACTGGAGCCCAAAACTGCACTGCATACTTCAGGTGAAGCCTTACCAGGGACCTATAAAGAGGCAAACTGTTTTTCATCCCTTGAGTTTATGCCCTTTTTATACAAGACAGTAGTTTGCATTCAAGTAAATGTAAATAACTCATTTTAGAAGATTAGAAGATTTAAAAGACTCTTTTGTGTAATGTGAGAAATTGGCCACTGTTTGTATTTTGATTACTTTTCATTCAGGCATCAGACACAGGCCTGGATTTGTGGAGAGGCCACCAAGGCCCGGGCCTAGGGCGGCAGAATTTTAGGGGGCGGCATGCTGCCCAACCACACCCACATTGGCTCAGAAACACTGGGGATGAGCAGGAGATACAATCGTTTTTTAAATTTCCCATGCACCAGTCCGCATTGCTCCGGTCCCGATGATGAAAATTTGAGCAAATAAAAGGGGGGGGGGGACGAACGACAGAGGGCCTAGGGGTACCTGCTATGTAAATCCGACCCTGATTAGACACTTTGGTGCATTCTATTTAGGACATTGATAGTCACGGCATCAACATTTTTGGCACCTAGGTACTAAATTTTGTCAAAACTGTCATATTATCAGTAAATTTACTAATATACATTTATAAGTGCTTTTCCCCCAAAACAATTTCTGATGTTTTTTCACACAACACTGCTTTCCAGTTGGAGATAGAATCAGAGACAATTTTGTTGTTTTTAGGGATAAAGCTTGTGCTAGTCTTTAGTAGATCTTGAAAAACAGCTTATATAGTGCTGATACAATAACAGACAAACCATTTAGAGCAGGGATCCCCAACCTTTTGAACCCGCGAGCAACATTCAGAAGTAAAAGGAGTTGGGGAGCAACACCAGCATGAAAAATGTTCCTGGGTGCCAAATAAGGGCTGTGATTGGCTATTTAGTAGCCCCTATGTGAATTGTCAACCTATATTGAGGTTCTGTTTGGCAGTGCATCTGGTTTTTATGTAGCCAAAACTTGCCTCCAAGCCTGGAATTCAAAAATAAGCACCTGCTTTGAGGCCACTGGGAGCAACATCCAAGGGGTTGGAGAGCAACATGTTGCTCATGAGCTTCTAGTTGGGGATCACTGATTACTGATGTGCACCAAAAAATCTGCAGTGACAGAAGTCATCACAATTTATTAAGCCAGCTCTAGTGTTTTTTTTCTGGCGTCATTATCACTGTCTATGTCACTTTAGTAAATGTACTCGATAAACTGATAACTGCCTGTGCGTAGTACTTGCTGACCAATACAGTAAGTACCCTCATGGACAGAATTCTTCTGTCTACCCTGAGACAGGCCTGGGGGTTGTGCTCACAAAAATTTGGGTGGCTGATGGGGTTACACTGCATCCAGTGTATCACACTAGATGCATATACATTTAAATAAACTAAAATATACTTGGTATTTGAGTTTGGGATGTTTTAAAATTAAAGTACAGCAGTGGAACCTAATCTTTTTCTCATTTCTATTCGCCAGACTTTATCCATAACGTGCAGTAGGATTTTTTCTGTATACTCTGCATAATAATAAGGGCTGGGCTTGAATACTTTTACGATTTCTTCATTCGTTTCAGCAGCATTCATTTTAGCAGTGCTGTAAGCTGAAGTGACTCTTTAAGGAGGTCTATATCTAACATTCCTCAACTTTCCCTTCTCACATGAACAACCTGTGCTTCAGAAATTCTTTGTGGAATGATATCAATCTGACATTTCCTTGGAAAACCGCCGGTCAAGAGGTGAAGGAGACATGAAATGTTTAGAGAGCAGAAAACTTGTATTTATTTTGCCAGCGCAGAGCTTTAGATCCTGTGTTTATTTGCTGCACAAAAATACCTTCATTATTCAAGAATAGGGGTAAAAAAAAAACTTGAGAATGCCTTCTATAGAGTGCTGTCCCTCAGCAGAAGGTCTTCCTTGGTTGCTATTGACACAAGTGAGTGCCTTGAACTAAAAACATGCACAGAGAACATGGCTGTGTCATGGGAATATGAATGTGGCTTCATAAAAGCTCTGCTCTTTAATTGGGAGTCATAACCTTACTCCTGCTGGGGCTGCACATGCAGTATGTATACCCAAAGCCCATTAAACTTTATCTATGATCAACTTTCAGCTCGGATGGAATGTTGTTTCTTATGAAAACCCCAAGCTGGAATAATTATGCCAGTCTCTATCTTGAGCATTGATTGGTGGTAATGTTCACAAGCGGTGATACTCACTGTGATTTTCTGACCTTTGCCAAACTACAGCTCCCATTATCCTTGGGCTAGGCTGCTCTTAACTCAGTTACATTATGGAGCACAGCTTTATAAACATGGTGCTTCATAGATCTTTGTGTAAGGAAAGGAAAGGTAAGGAAAATTATTACACAGAAAACCATTAAAACGAGTGATATCTGTTCAGTGGGTGCTGCTGCATCATGGATTTTTTTATATAAGGAAACATTTAAAATCAAGAAACTCCAGCCTTCCAGCTGAACTACAGATCTGAACAACAACTCTGTGCATTGCTTTGGATATTATTTCAAAAGCTGTTTAAAGGGGTTGTTAACCTTTGAGTAAACTTTTAGTATGATGTAGAGAGGGATATTCTGAGACAATTTGCAATTGGTTTTCAATTTTTATGATTTGTGCTTTCTGAGTTTTTTTCAGCTTTTTATTCAGCAGCTGTCCTGTTAGAAGTTTTTAGCAATTTGGTTGCTGGGATTCAAAGCAACCATGCATTGATTTAAAGAGACTGGAATATGAATAGGAGAGGGCCTGCATAGAAAAAATAGTAATAAAAAGTAGAAGTAACAATAAGGGGCCGATTCACTAAGGGTCGAATATCGATTGTTAATTAACCCTCGATATTCGATTAGGAATTAAAATCCTTCGACTTCAAATATCGAAGTCGAAGGATTTGGCGCAGATAGTTCGATCGAACGATCGAAGGATAATTCCTTCGATCGAACGATTAAATCCTTCGATCGAACGATTAAATCCTTCGGATCGAACGATTCGAAGGATTGAAATCCAACGATCGAAGGAATATCCTTCGATCAAAAAAAGTTAGCCAAGCCTATGGGGACCTTCCCCATAGGCTAACATTGACTTCGGTAGCTTTTAGATGGCGAACTAGGGGATCGAAGTTTTTTTAAAGAGACAGTACTTCGACTATCGAATGGTCGAATAGTCGAACAATTTTTAGTTCGAATCCTTCGATTCGAAGTCGTAGTCGAAGGTCGAAGTAGCCCATTCGATGGTTGAAGTAGCCCAAAAAAAACTTCGAAATTCAAAGTTTTTTACCTTCGAATCCTTCACTCGAAGTTAGTGAATCGGCCCCTTAATGTGTTTGCCTTACAGGGCATCTGTTGTTAGATGGGGTCAGTGACCCCTATTTGAAAGCTGGAAAGAGTCAGAAGAAGAAAGCAAATAATTAAAATAAATGTAAAAAATAAATAATGAAAACCAATGGAAAAGTTGCTAAGAACAGGCCATTCTATAACATGCTAAAAGTTAATGTTAAGGTGAGCCACCCCTTTTACGCCTATCATTCATTTATGGGCCATTTTATGGGATACATTTTTATAGAGGCTTGCATTGTTCAGGGGTATACTTTTCCTTTCACATTAGGAAGAATGTCCTGCTTGCCTATAAGATAAACCAAAGTATCAGATTGCCCTTTCTATTATTAAAAATGGTAGCGTTCTCTCTGGTTTTCCTTTCCGAATTTGGCATTGACGATCTGAATGCTGCTTTATTGTACTGTGCACCAGCTACAAAAGCTCATGAATATAGTTAATTTAGTGTGTGCATTCTTTTCCAAAACAAATTTTGGATGTACTGCATTAGGCCACGGCCTTCCAGTGAACACAAAACTTCAGTGCCTGCCAAACAGAGTGCATGGGGTCAGTTGTTAGGACACTTCTACAGCAAATTACATCTTCTAGAAGTCATATGGCTCTTGTCTTGCACAATATTTACAATTCATAACAGTAGTTATGTTGCAAAAAAAAAAAACCCTGGCCTTCTGAGCAATCCAGGAAGTCATTACCTCATCTCTTTCAATTTATAACATTTCAGATGACTACTAATTAGCTTTCCAAGTATTACAAATATACCTCTGAGCTGCAATGTTACAACAGTGTTGTATTCAATTGCATCTTGGATTCCTGCTATCAAAATAATCTATTTTGGTTTCCACTGCCCATCCAGGGGAGCTATAATACAGTGTTATGTGATTTTTATATGACCTATTAGTTAGCTCTCCTTCAAAGTGGCTTGAATCTTTTTTATGTGTTGAAATAACTTACAGATTCTTTGATTTGATGCCCCAGGCCTTAGCTGTAGCAGCACCAGGGAAACAGCAGATCTCTTGTCAGTCTTAACTGTAGGTTGCAGCTGTGGGGCAAACCTAATGGGGCTGTTGCTCTGGCATATTGACAATCCGTAAGAGTAAAATCTGCAGTCAGATCCAAAATGGCCCCTTCTTTTTATTCTACCAAATATGCTATCTTCTTTTTTTTTTTTTTTTATACAAGGATTCCAGAAGTTGTAACATTTTGTAAGGTTGAACTAATATACTTAGCCAGAATAATAGTTTCTAAACTAGTCTCTCGGGTTTAGTGTAATGTTTTTTAATTTTAGGAGGTAGGAAGTACAGTGCAAGAATTGGGAAAACATTCATCATCTAATTGAGAAAAGGATGAGTAAAAACAAAAGATAATCCAATAATGAAGTAATTTAAATGAATCCAAGCCCTGGAGATGCAAAAGTATCACTGTATAATCACAATTAGAACAATTGAGCTTTATACTGTATATATATATATATATATATATATATATATATATATATATATATATATATATATATATATATATATATATATATATAATGTATTTCAATTACTACGCATTCTTTTGTTCCCAAATACCGTTAAAGCTGATCTATTGTCCCCATTTTGATGTCTTGGATCAAAACAAATGCATTTTTGCCTAAATGTTTTTAGACCAAAGGCCTTTGTATCTCCCAGGGAAGCATCTAGTACTAGGAATTTCATTCTGTTTTTCTATTGCTTTGGTTCTGCTTCTTTTTTCTGCAACATCCTAAAAACATGGGGATTTTAGATAATAGAATAACTTTTAGTGAATAGAATAATTCTTTTAAATGTTGCTGTGCTGTATTACTGAAAGTATTTTGACATATAAGCAGGTTAGCAGAGACAGAGTAATGCCTCGGGGCCACAAGTTGGTTATTCTTGATAGTTATACTGGAAACAACTAACACAATATAATAAGATGTTTGTACTATAATCTGTGTATTCTTTCTGTCATCACACAGCTATTTAGCTACCGGTGCTTGCCTGCTAATATTACCTCATTGTGCAATAATATTAAAACTTTCCCAATGCTAGAATCTGTATTTCTCTGTAGAGAAATGCTCAGTCTGCTTTTTTTTTTTTTTTTTTTTCATTTTGAGCAGTGAACCAAATGTATTAAAACCTGGAAGTGAGATTATATATGCTTGAAATTGGCATAGTAAAATCGCTAATGAAATAAACATGTTGTATGAATGTGTATGCTGATGCAATTAAGATCATATAAGGAAACCACAAAGGCTGGACTAAAACTAGGTTTCTGGCACATACTGTGTTATTAACAATTACAGCGAAATCCCCAAAATCAATAGTTGTATAGCTCACACGTCCTGTATTTAGCACGTGCTTTATCATTGGTCCTTTCCAGTTGGATTAGTTACACCTAGAAGTTTAAAATATGGGTTAACACCACTTACTACAACTAAAATACCTTTACTGCTGAATTGTTCGTGTTTTATATGCTTGATAGTTATATACATATAGTGCTATATTCAAAACAATTATTGCAATAAAATGAATATATATATATATATATATATATATATATATATATATATATATATGTATAGGATCCCTTATCCGGAAACCGAATATCCAGAAAGCTCTGAATTACGGAATGGCCCATAGACTCCCATAGACTCCCATAGACTCCCATAGACTCCCATAGACTCCATCAAAATAATCCAAATTTTAAAAAATTATTCATTTTTCTCTGTAATAATAAAACAGTAGCTTGTACTTGATCCCAACTAAGATATAATTAATCCTTATTGGAAACAAAACCAGCCTATTGGGTTTATTTAATGTTTAAATGAATTTCTAGTAGACTTAAAGTGGGAAGACCCAAATTACGGAAATATCCGTTATCCGGAAAACCCCAGGTCCCAAGCATTCTGGATAACAGGTCCCATACCTGTGTGTGTGTATATATATATATATATATATATATATATATATATATATATCTATATCTATATCTATATATCTATATCTATATCTATATCTATATCTATATATATATATATATATATATATATATCTATATATATATAGATATATATATATATATATATATATATATATAGATATATATATATGTAAAATGGTTGCTGGTGTCCGCACTCTTTTCTTATTAGAGCAGGGGTGCACGATCAATATTGTAGATAGTGGTGTGAAGGATCAGCACTCACCCATTATCTTGTTTTTTTTTTTTGAATACACAATATTAGATCCGACGTTTCGGTCCCACCTGGGGACCTTTTTCAGGGATATATATATATATATATATATACTGTATATATATATATATATATATATATATATATTGTAAAATATATATATTGTTATTCATATACCTGCTGTGCTGCTTAACCCATCTAAATGTTTTTCCCAGCTATGTATTTATCCAATTAGGAGACAGTAATGAATAAATAAGACACAGGACTATATTTTTTGGGACTACTGATAGTAGTGGATAGTGGAATACTAAGGGGAGAAGAGCAGAAAGTGAGGTATTTAACATTAAGGGGGTTATTTATCAAAGTTCAATAATTTCTCACTATTTTTTAACACCGATCTGACTAAATTCCAGGTGACTTTTTTTTACCATATTTATCAATAAATTTTCACTAAACAATCTGGTGCGGGAAAAGATTTGAAAAATATCTGAATTTTAAGATTTTTTTAGTATTATTGCCCAAAACTCTGAAATCTTCCGATTATTGCACGAAACGCAGCACAGATCAGGATATCTTCCAATTGCAAATGGGACATCTGCCATTGACCTACATGATCTTGGCAGGTTTAAGATGGCGTACTTTTTTATTCGGACTTTTAGCAGCATCGGAGTTTAATAAATCACAAAATTAAGGGTTTTTTCTTTCTGAAAAAATAGTGTTCGACCAGAAAAACGCGGACTTTAGTAAATAACCCCCTAAATAATAAGATATACTTGTAGCTTACTTACCTCTGGCCAAGCAATTTTTTTAAAGAACAAATTACATTTGTTCTACAACCATGAACTACACGTTTCTAGGTATGTTCCTTCCAAGTTAACGCAAAAAAAAAACTGCAGAATTAGGACTTGATTAGATTTGTATGCCTGTATTAGAATAGGCAAATTTAGAGAGGACATAACAAAAAGTTTTATTTTTGTTATTACTGCTATGAAAACATTTGCTTTAAAGGCGTAACTTTTACTTTGACAGATGGGGTATCAGCTTACCTGTGTTGGCCTCCAACCATTGCCAAAAAAAAGGCAATAGAGAAGATATGGCTGCTGCTTGTTCATGGGAGCTCTAGAAATACTGACATTGGCAACTATGGTGTACTTAGCCATTCTTTATGCTTTTAGGGAAAATGTTTTTCTGGCACCAACATTGCCATGATGGTTCTCTGATTAACTGTGATCCATCCAGTTGGAGAAAGTCCGCCAGAGCTTTAGAATTTAAAGGGGACTTTTCACCATAACAATAATTTCAAGTTTGTCAAGTAAAATAAACTTTACTTGCACTATATATATATTAATTTTTTAATAGTCGTAATACACAATTAGACAATCATAACATATCATTTTATGAACACTGTTATAAAGGCAAGCTTTGCATCTTGCCAAAATCATGTTTATGTGCTGGAATGAGGCCCATGCAATTTGAAGACCTCATAGTTGGTGCCTACTGGGCATGCTCACTGCCTCTGCTGCAACATAAATCAGGCATGTGAGGTAAGCAATGAAAGCTTGGGGGGCAGAGCTTCTTGCTAATCAAGGAAGTAGCTAAAAGGGCTGAAGTTCAGCTGCTTGTGATAGAGAAACAAAATAAGACTAAACAGTTTCAAGAATTTTAAAGGGATTTTAAAATAAAGGGCTAACTTATCCTTTAATTTGAAAAGGACTTTTATTCTACAGCTTTATATGTCTGAGTGACAGGTCAGGTGACTAGGTGCTAAGACGTTTGATTGTCTAATCATTTTTCAGGCATGGTGTATGTTTACATCTATGCTCACCTTTTCAGAATTCTTCACCTACTGTAAGTTGAAGCAATGGGGCACAAATTGGTGTTGGAACTGGCCGATGGTGCAGTGAGGAACTTGTAACTCTTAGCCTAACTAATATTTATAAAACTGACCAGCAGCTTGGAGTAGTCCACTATAAATTGTATCAATTCACATGTAAGAAGTGTAATGGATATGAACTGTAGACGAGCACCTTTTAAACCAAGGGAATGTGTGACCCACTGCTAATCACAAAGTTAAACAGTGTATGGTGGAGACCTTCTGTGTATTTAGGTGAGTCATCCATTTAGAAACCCTTCCTGAGTAAAAGTGAAATGCAAACTGCTGTAACTTTGATGACCACAATTGTGCTGTAATATTAAGTCTATAAGCACTTTGCACCTAGAGCATTTCCCTAGGACAATAAGGGCTCTGTGGCATCCTGGGCTGCTGTTTACTGATCCACATCTAAACAGATCTAATAATCGAGCACCAAAAAATGTATTGAAATACTTCAATAACTGCACTGAACAATATTCCTTATCCCCCTCTGCATTGCAGCGCATTTCATTTTAAGAGATTGTGACATTTTGTGGCTGTTCAGCCAATTCATCATTTGAGCTTTCTTCAGGTTCTGTGGCAGGGAATGAGAATTCAGAGTTCACTTTGGAGCGCTTGATTTGGCACCTGCAGTGGCATGTCCCTTTCATGTCTTCTAAGACTCCCTACCGGACAAGCGTTTTCCTTACTTTTAAACATCATTGGATTTCATAAAGCCGACTCTTACCAGTCAGATGTTTTCTATTAGAATGTCATGAGTGGAGCTACAAGCCATATATCTTCCTCAATTAGCTTCACAGACTTCAAATGCCAAGTAGCAGTGCATCAGCTTTTTATTCTGTTCCAAACATAAAATCTGTTCCACCATTCACTTATTGTTTGTGAGCAGCTGGATGTGTACACAACAGAAAGGCCATTATGCAAGGAGACACCAATGGCAGTCGCACAAAGAGCAGGTTTTACTGCGGTTACGCTGCACTACTGCACTTTCACCACCAGACAACTATGCTTACAAACAAATTTCTCTGATGTAAAACTTGATGATGTAATGTTTAGAATTAAACCTAAACGTTTCCATCCCTTGGCATATGTGCTTTCCTTATTCTAGGCTACACTTATGTGTTGTAATGTATGGAAAGAATGTTAAAAAAATTCTCCTTTAGATGAGAGCATCACTGTGTATTAGGGCTGTCTTCTTTCAATTTTATTGTCATTTCTGTGGCTGTGTATGTAAGCTGTGTGAAATAATGTCCCACTCAAACCCTGTACAGAAAAGAGATCCATTATCTGGAAACCTGTTATCCAAAAAGCTCAGAATTACAGGAAGGCCATCTCCCATAGAGTCCATAATTCAACATATTTCGTTTTTCTCTGTAATAATAAAACAGTACCTTATACTTGATGCCTACTGAGATATAATTAATACTTATTGGAGGCAAAATAATTCCTATTTGGTTTATATCATTTTTTTAGTAGACTTTAGGGGGCACATTTACTAAGCTCGAGTGAAGGATTAGAATAAAAAATACTTCGAATTTAAAATTTTTTTTTTTGGCTACTTCAATCATCGAATTGGCTACTTCGACCTTCGACTACGACTTCGAATCAAACGATTCAAACTAAAAATCGTTTGACTATTCGATAGTCAAAGTACTGTCTCTTTAAAAAAAACTTCGACTATCTACTTCGCCACCTAAAACCTACCGAGCACCAATGTTAGCCTATGTGGACCTTCCCCATAAGCTTTCTAAGCTTTTTTTGATTGAAGGAAAATCTTTCGATCAATGGATTAAAATCCTTCGAATTGTTTGAATTGGACGATTTTTCCTTCGATCAAAGCATTTGCGGTAAATCCATCGACTTTAATATTCGAAGTCGAAGGATTTTACTTAGAGGGTCAAATATCGAGGGTTAATTAACCCTCGATATTCGACCAATAGTAAATGTGCCCCTAGGTAAACAGATCCATACAATGGAAATACCCCTTATCTGGAACAACTGAGGTTCCGAGCATTCAGGATAACAGACCCATATCTGTACTTATCATTGGGTAGTGATCTAATAAGCCTTTAAACATTGCAAAATAGTTGGACATGTACTACACATGGATAAATATTTGTACCATTGCTTGCATGTTCCAGTGGTAATCTCATTTTTCAATACCCTGACTTTTATCTTGCATCTAAAGATATATATGGGGGAATGTAATAAAAGTCTCAAAGAGCAAAAAACTTGCACAAATAAGAATTAAAATTCACATTTCACAATGTAGTACTCTTCTTTAAACTGTTATTACATTGCGAATTTTAATTGTGCATTGCAAATTTTAATTGAACATTGTCTACTTTTAAGAAGTGCTTGAAGGCGTCGTAAACTTTTGGAGCAAACATAACTTTTTCAATAAGAAGTTTTATTAAATTTACTGAGCACTGGTGCTAATTATAACATCCACAAACCTTCTTCCACTGTCGGAAGTGGTCACTAAACAGTTTCGCAAAAGCTATATTAAATTTGCCCAAACTGGGACTTCATTTAGATGTTTTTGAACTAAACATCACAGAATCGTTTGACATATTTATAAAGAAAAAATCTCATTGGGCATGGGTACTATGAACAGATCTTCATACATGAATCTGTGCAATGGAATGGCATACTTTAATTTACTTTTTATACATTGCTAGGGATAGAAATGCTTAGGGAATGATTAAAACTCATGAATTCGATTCAGGATTTCAAAAAATTCAAATTGTAGATATTTGTTAAACTCAAAAGATTCTCGAATGTAAAATGTAGGCATCTAAAAGTTTGCAGGTTTATGTAGAAGTTAATAGGAACTGTCCTAGGCAAAATTTCGAGATTTTTTTCAATTCAAGTTTTTTGCATTTTACTAATTGATTGAGAGCTTGTAGATCCATTGGAAATGTTGAGCAGAATACAAATGAGATGCATTTGAGTTTGTTTGCATTAAAGTTTTTTAATAATTCAAATTATTATGTGTATTGATATTTTACTCTTTTGACTCGGACCTGGGATAGCTTGAAGGATTCCCAACAATACATTCCCCATTTATAAAAAAAAAACAACTTTCCGGACGGTCAGGAAAATGTTAATGAATTTACATTTATCAAACCCGATAAAATATGTCAAAAATGTGTTCAAATGGTATAAGTAGTCACGTTCCATTCTGACCTTTTTGGTGAGAACTAGAGAACTATGACCTGAGCACTGTGCAATATTAACAAGGTGAATCTGTGCTCCAGGACGTGTATTACATGGAAACTTATTTTATATTCAGAAACTTAGGAAGGAAGGAATTGCCCCAGTGTAAATAGTTCATTTTTAGGATTATATTTGCAATCTTTAGGCCTTATGCATTCAAGGAGAATGCTTGGGGATACAGTATATCAGAGGCATATTATCATTGATTATATTCCTAGATATTGGCAGGAGATGTCTAATATAGTTCTTATTTTACAAATGGAATGTCACATCATAGAAATATTATTTACAGGATATTTTATAAATATGATTACCTGATTTCTCTCGTGCCTTATAGATTTACACTCAACATACAAAACAATATGTGCCATATAAATGCCCAGTGTTACGAATGATTTAAGGGCTTCAGTGTTCCCAGAGTAAATTTGTAGACTGTAAATTAAGGAAGAGTGCAATGCAGTAAAATTTTAGTGTAATTATTTTGCCACAACAAACTTAGATTAATGTAACAGATGTTGAAACTACTTCCAGCCAATATGTGGTTTTAAACCATAACCATATTGGATTTCCGTTTTCCTGAAATATTCTTAAGCAAACACTGAAAGCACGATAGCCTGTATGGTTATAGAAAAGAAAAAAAAGCTCTAAAATAAAAATCTATTGATTTGAAATATATTAAAGACTTTATGCACTGTGCAGTGGACTATAAATATTAAGTAGATCTTTGAATCTTTTTGGTATTACTCCAGATGTCCTAATATAAAGAGTTCTATTATTTTTACAGGCTGCATATATACAAACATTTATTACATTAATGTATTTCTTCCTTCAGTTGTGTACAGTATATCATAGTATATAATTGTGTGACGGATTAATGCTATGGAACTTATATCTTTCATTCCAGGGGTTTTAATTATCCGCACTCGGCTCGAGTATGTCTGGAAATGGGTTATGCATTACTGTACTGTACCACACTTTTGTTAGCATTTCCCTAGCTATGCAGTAGCTGTTATTATTACCATCCATGCCAATAAGAAGGAGATTCCTATTCAGTTTATCGATTGGGTCTGATTTTTTATGTTCAGCAGGCAGTACACTTTCATTAGGTAGCTTGCAATTTCTAGTGAACAGGGTTATCTTACCATCTCTATCTCAATAAACATTTAGGGGCACATTTACAAAGCTCGAGTGAAGGATTCGAATTAAAAAAACTTTGAATTTCGAAGTGTTTTTTTGGCTACTTCGACCATCGAATGGGCTACTTCGACCTTCGACTACTACTTCGACTTCGAATCGAACGATTCTAACTAAAAATCGTTCGACTATTCGACCATTCGATAATCGAAGTACTGTCTCTTTAAGAAAAACTTCGACCCCCTAGTTCGGCAGCTAAAAGCTACCGAACTCAATGTTAGCCTATGGGGAAGGTCCCCATAGGCTTGCCTGCGTTTTTTTGATCGAAGGATATTCCTTCGATCGTTGGATTAAAATCCTTCGAATCGTTCGATTCGAAGGATTTAATCGTTCGATCGAACGAATAATCCTTCGATCGTTCGATCGCAGGATTTGCGCTAAATCGTTCGACTTCGATATTCGAAGTCGAACGATTTTAGTTCCTGGTCGAATATCGAGGGTTAATTAACCCTCGATATTCGACCCTTAGTAAATCTGCCCCCTAATGTTTTCAAAGTTTGTCAATTTGACCAAAAAGCTATTGTATCTAGGGCCCAATGGGATCTAAAATGTCCCTGTTCATCCAACTCACTAAGAAATATGAAAGTTAATCAGTGATCAAGCATATCAAACCCATACTTTCATAGTAGAGGCTCTACATCAACAATTAAATGATCAACATACATAAGGAAGCTTCAATGGTATATCTAAAAAAATTCATTCAAATATAATTCACATTCAATAATCATTTTTAAAGCAGACTTTCAAGACTCTTATTCAAGACCTGTGTGGGGAATCATTGCTTTTGCTTTAATGGGTGAATTTAATTTTCATACACGATTTTGAATAATTTGTGTGAAGGAATACAACAGCTCCTGCTAAAAGTATAGCACTCGGGGCATAGACACATTATTCTTGGGAAGCATGGATGCAGGAAGCACATAGCAAGCAGAAAAAATACAATCCCTGTTGTGTGGAATCTGTATAATGGTTGCCTTCAATGGACACACAGTAGGTCTCAGGCTGGAGAAAGCTCTACTCCAGCTACCCTACATGGAAACCCTGACCCAAAACAATATATGATCCAAAACTCAGGGTACTGCATCTGTCTTTCTACATTACTGCTACTATCCTGTCTGTGCCTATCTGTCTGGGGGTTCCAGCCAAGATCAGGTGTAGAGATACATAGCTAAAAAAAGAAACTTGTGCATCAAGTTCAAACTTTTATATCTATATAAAACCAACCTAAATTCTGATAGAAGGCAAAAAAAAAAAAAACCTAGCAGCAAGTCTCAATAATTGATGGTTGGCATTTTCTTAACTATCCTTTTACTTTTTAGATTATTCTACATTTGTTCCATTATAAAAACTTGAACTGTAGGCTGCCTAACAGGCTTCCTTGGGTAAAAATATATATGATGACATCCCAGGCTATGTGTTTTTCTCCCTCTTCCAATCTTACAATGATGGCATGTCTGCTGTGCAGCAAATGTGTCACTTGTAAGCTGCCCACAAGGGTTCCTTTTGTGTTTTTCTTTTACAAGAATCCAGAAGAGGATATTGACTAGCTGCCCTGGAGGTGGAATATGACATCATTAGACGTGTGGTCATCCAAAATGGAAGGTAAATGGAACTTTTCTTAGCAAAGACATCTCCCTGGGCTATCTTATAACCTAAAATGTAAAATACCAGTAATCTACATCAGTATAGGTATTCTCCTGTACTAACAATGCTGGAAAATCTGAGGCATGACACTAGAGTCAGTTCCATAGTGCGTCATTGTACTATATGTTAAATTTGACAACTACCCCAAGGTGTCCTCATCTTGGCAAGTTTTCCCACTCTCATGGTCTGACTCACTTTGACATCATTGCTTCATCATAAAGTAAAGACTGAGCTTCTAAAACTAAATAAAAGGTACTGAGCCTATGGTGTAGAACAGAATACCAGGTTTTGATAGGCCCAAATAAAACTATAATATATTCTATGTATATGTTATTTAAAGAGCCATGTCTAAGACTTAAGCAATGCATGTCTTAATGTGAGATTTAATCATTGTTGATACCTCGAAATTCTTGGATTTCACTGATTTAAAATGATATAGCCTTTTAGAATTTAACTGTTCCAAAAATTTGTGGCATGTTAACTATATCTTGTAAGGCTGTATCCTTGTGTACTGGAATAAAACTACTTATGATTTGACAAGACTACCTGGAAGATTGGTCTTTGCAAGTGGCTGCTCTTTTTCTTTACTCGGTGGTCCACTCCCTTAGCTGAGGGTTAGGGCAGTGCACCTGGACCTCTTCTCACAATTGGTGAGTTTTACTGAAACCTGTCAACAAGTGTGTATTGTCTATATTATTCCAAAAATTACCCTTACTGAGAATCACACTATACTGACTATAACATTTTACTCTGGAATACTCTTTAATTATAAAGAATTACCTCTTATGTAAACTATGTATTTTTCTTTAACAAATCTTTTTGTTTATTTATGTTACAATAAAATTAATCAGTCTAGACAGCCTAAACGTGTGCTCTTCCATGCATTAGTGAAATCTTATTTTTAGACTTGAATACCTCGCTCTCATAGCCAGCTAATAAAACATGTTGGTTTGTTTGTATTAGTTTACCCTTTGAAAGACCACAGTTGGTTCGTAGAAGATTTTCCTTTGTTTTTAAAATGTCAGTAATTGGGTGTTGGTTGTTTGGGTTCCAAGGAAACCTGGGAAGCAGGCCTGCAGCCTACCTCACTGTCTAAACTTCCATGGCATGGACACATACAGTATGGGATTCAAATACCTATATTCTGAGCAATTCAACATGCAAATCACACTTTCTCAGTGTAAAACGTTAAAGGTTGATGGAGAGAAATTTCTTCAAGGGGAACAAGAGGAACAGTAAAATAATTGTTAAAATTATGTGGTAAAGAAACTAAAGGTGCGTGAAATGAGGGTAGGTGAGCTATAGGATGAAGATTTGGGAATTACCAAAGCAGTGGAAGGTGGCCCAGCATGAAGGTTAATTTGAGTGAGGTAAGCAATTTGCTGTTTTAGAAACCCAGCATGAAGGCCAATTAGTGTGGGGTCAATGCTTATTTGCTGTTCTTGAATGTGGTGTTGATACTGATACTGGATGTGGTATATGACTGCATATTTTCTCCAACCAAAATAAAAACCTGAATCCTTTTATGTGCACTGATGGAGAGTAGAATATTCACATTTACACAATGACATTTATCTTTAGTCTGATTAAGAAGATGTTGGGCTATTTGCTGCAAAAAGGTGGACAGTGAGATGGGATGTCTGTTAGAGCTGAAAGTGGAAAAAAGGGTTAAGCATTGGGAATCTGCTGCATACAGAGGAATCAACTGTATTCTAATATTGCTGATAATGTGATTCTTCCTTTTGGTTGTTATGATAACATAAGAACCAGGTTGGACTGAAGTAGGGCTATCTACGTATAAAAGGATAAGAGGGTTGGGGTAAGGTCAGTAATGTTCCATGTATTCACTTTTTGACTGTAGAGCCTGCATGGTAGTGCATGTAATTGTAGTCCCCTGACTGTGGAATTGCAGGTATAGTAGGGTAAGATGGTGCCTATAGTAGCAGGGGGTCATAATAACATCAGAGAAGGGAGTGTGGCTGTGGGATAGCAGGTATAGTATGGAGAGATGGTGCCTATAGTAACAGTGGGATAATAGTCTCTGGGAAGGGACTGTGGCTGTGGGATTGCAGGTATAGTAGGGAGAAATTGTGCCTTTAGAATTAGTCAGGAAAATAGCCTTTGGAGGCAACTGTGGTTGAGGTAGAACAGGTATAGAAGGCTAAGATGGTGTCTATAGATGCAGGGAGGCTGTAGGTATGATTGTTGGATCCTGGATATAGTAGGGAGAGATGGGTTTTTTTTGCAAGGAGAACATATCTGTGGGATAGCAGATAAAGTAGATTGAAAGAGGTGTGTTGGGAGTTGATCACTAATATCAGTTGTGTTGTTCAAATCTCTTGTGTTGAACTGTCTGGTGTTAGTATCCCAACAAATAGCTCTTTGACCAACAGAGGTGACTATAAATAAAAGGGAATCTTTCAAAGGATATTAATTGTTGTACACACAAGTAGTGATGGGTGAATTTGTGCCATTTTTCTGGAATATTCGCGATACTGCGATAATTCACAAAAACAAAAAAAGTCCGTTGGTTTTCTCATGGTGACTTTTTTTCCAATCTGCAGTGACTTTTTCAGAGCGCAATACATTGGTGCCTATGGACAGTTTTTCACAGTGAAACCCTGGCACAATATTTCACTCATCACTGTACAGTATCCAGAAGCTATATACGGCATACATCATTTAAACAGACATTATTGTACTATTTTTAGAATAAATAATATATGCAATTTCCACTTATGTATGATCAAATCAAGAAAACCAGCAAACGTGTTAAATGTGAGTTCCAGGGAGAACGCTATCTTTCCTGTCAGTAAAACATGACAGCTCTGAGCCTTGCAGAAACTGTTCCTGATTTTTATCAGACTTAATACTTATTTCTGAAACCAAATATATTGAGATCATACAGATACAGCTCATGATCATTTTGGTTCTGTCTTTTCTGGCACAAGTCCCATGAAACCATTACAAAATCCTGCCAAGGATTCATATGTGGCCAAATATAGTCGGGTTCTGCAAAAACAACATTGCCTTCTCTATATAGCATGAGAGGTTTAAAAATATAACCTTAATATTACCTTATTATTCCTAACATACCCAACGGTGTAAGGGCAGTAACACAGTACATTTTCATGGACATTTCTTGGAATTGTCATTCTGCAGAGGAGGCTAAAGCAATGCTCTGTAATTCAGGCAAATTGTGCAAAATCTGGGAAATCGAACTAGAAATGCTGTATATCATGGATCACTTGCAGTCCAAAGTCTACCAATAATAAGGAACAAATGTTTCAAACCTGTTTATACCCAAATTGTGTGCAGCTAATCTATTATTGTTTTTTCAACCTGAAAAGCTAGTTTGTCTGGACTTATTGTTCTCTAGACCAGCCTGGGCTTAACGTATACATTAGTGAACATTTTTCAATCATATCAGCGGCTGCTTTGGAGTCAATCAATGACTTCGATTTGATTGGATCCTGCAGGAAAAGATAAACTCTAGGCTTTTCCCTTTTCCTCCACTCTGTGTTCTAGAGGTCCTTAAAACATTACCTACACTCACTGAAGCAAAATAAACTGGTTAGAAAATAAGCAATGACTAGGTATTTTTACAGGAATTGCAAAGCTGGATTTAGCCAACATTTTTTAAGTCTGTGGAGAGGGTGGTGCGCATAGTTGGGTTATGGCAATCTGCTCTCACTATGCAAGTTCACATAGAGCTGGCCCCTTTCTCTAATTGAGATTGCTTAACTCCACAAGTATATCTCGCTGCTGACATTCTCATGAGTAATATGCGCGTTCCTGGCTGCTTTGTGTCAAAAATGTTAATGCTCGGGCTCTTGAAAGGCAATGTAGCATCTGCTGAACATATGAGGCAAACCTGTGTGCACAATAAAAGCAGAAATCTGACAGTAATAGCATTATCCCTTTATTTTAACAAATACAAGATGTTGAAATTTTAAATTTTCCTAAGAGATCACTTCATACTGGTCCCTGTTGTAGTGCAAATGCACACTGAAATATCTCTCAACCCTAATAAATCCTAAAAATCATTTAGGCAGATTCACTGGTAATTTTGATTGTGACTGTTATTTTTTTGTTGGCTGCATCTGCAGTTGATTTAATTATTTCGAGCTGTCTTATTTTGGAATATTATGAGAAGACCTGATTCAAAAGGCAATTCTGATCAAAAGAGAAGAGAAGGGAAAAACGGAAGTGGATGATCAGAAAGACAGATGAATGGATTCAGTCCCAACCATTATCATAATGCTATTTCAAAGCCTGGTGACGAGGCAGAAGATAGGAAAGATCTGGAAAAACACTTTTCACATGGTCACCATGACGCACCATCAGCGTCATTATCATCCATCCTTTATTGTTATATAACCAGCAACTCGAAATCAACTTGATGGTAATAATAATCATAATTGTAGTGGGGTATCCAAATAGCTAATGTTGGCCCATCTATGCTCTATGATCTATCTATCTATGCTATTCTCTTACATTATAAACAACAGCTTTCTACATATAGCAGGGGTGTTTACTAGACCTGTTGTTTGATAAATGTGTGTCATAATATCTGCTCAAGTGGGGTGCTTGATAACCCTGAGAACAGCAAGCGAGACAAAATAATAAAGCAGGAGTTAGAAGCAATAACGTTGATACCCCCTGGGGTGGAGCCAGGCTGTAAGTGTAAATGGACATGTAGCTGTACTATAGCTCTCCTCAAAATAGCCCAAAAAAGATGACATTTTAGCATACTCCTTGGGCAAACTGAGGGTCTAGTAGGTTCTACTACAGGAGGACATAAGAGGAAAAAGATCTGCCTATAAAAAGATCCAAAAAAGTGAGTTCTTCACAGAGCAGCACATAAAGCAGATACCATGTTGGAACAACAAACCACACATGGTGGAGAGACCGACAAATCAGTGCCATCAGCCACAGCAACTGAAATTAAAACCATGCTGTTGAAACTTAGATCTCCCTTGAAAACTACAGACTACATAGAGTCTAAGATGAGTGATTTTCAGCAGCACATAGTAAAGTAGTAGACACACAGCCATAGGAAAATAGCTTGCTAGATTTACTGATAAAGTAGCAGATCTAGAAGAATAATCAAGGTGCTGCAATATATGTGTCAGATGAATCTTAGATGGTATTAGGAACATAAGACGTGTTCATTGGGCCTAAACAAGAATCCTAATGCTTGATATGCCCATCCATTGGATCCCCAAGCCCACAACTGCTCCAGATTTTGATTCTGTTGATGTTGAGTTGCCACTAAAATGCATTATATCAAAACTAAATAAAAAAATTGGCACTAGAGACCTGGGCAGAAATAAATATTTAATTCTGTACTGATTCATCTCTAGCCACCCTGGCAAAACAGAGAATATATCAGGAAGCCACTTAAGTCCCCAAGGAACATACAATTCCATACCGATTAGGTAACATCTGAGGTAGAAACCAGCTGCAAATCCTGGATGTCCCTTTCTGACTGTTTCAGTTGCCTTCTGGCAAGGTCAGTTTGTGAGTTCATTACTGTAGTTTTGTAGACTTCAACCATCCAGAACTGAATTTCGGGATGTTTTTGACCACACCCATGGCACATGCAGACACGCCTCACTTTGCTCCAGCTATGTAGGTAACAAAGATCACCTATATCATCATTCCTGCTTGCAAAACTAAGGATATTATTGCAGTGAACCAGTTAAGGAAACTGTATACTAAGCAGTGGGTTTCTGGTTCAAATCCAGGCAAGATGTTACAATTTGGTAGTAATAAATGTAATGCAACTATATGAATCACACATGCAAAGGTAGCTAGGTGGCACAAAAATAAATATACTTCACTGAAGTAAAGATCAGTTTGCCCATTAAGAAGGTTCTCTTTATTATCCGACTATTTATGATGGAGTTAGAGTATGTTACAATAGGGATAGGAGTGATAGCAGCTTGCAAAAGGACAGTTAGTATATACGTACTGCTTGCACGCAGAGCATGTGGACCTGAATGAGCAGGTTATAATCCCATGATGTTCCTGAATATAGGGGGCCTGTGAAAATTTAGCATTGGGGCCCAGAAATTTCTAGTCATGCCACTGTGTGCTAGAATTTATTTATAGGTTTGCAGTCTAAATGGTTTTCATCTTGCATATTCTTTCTTTGTGTGCTCCAAGTATATATATATTTTTTTAGTATTTTGGCAGTGCTGACCATATTATATCAAATAATTATTACGGCAATGTTCTGGCATCACTCACTAACATGAACGCAGATTATTTTCCTATCTGTGACCAGCACATCAAATTGGCCGGCACATGAGGAGCCATATACTGGGAGCTGCTCCAGATCTGCTGTACCATGCACTGCATGTCTGGAAATCACACTCTAGATTAACCTCAGCATTATTATACAGTATCTCCTGTATATATAGACTTGTACAACTCTTTCACTATAACATTTTAACTTTGGAAAGCCCCTCTGTGCATTCACATTGTGAGAGTTATTTTTGCCGGCAGCTTCGGAAATAGTGTAATTAGCACTTTCTGTCATGTATTCCTGTATGTCATGAAACTCTTAGGGGTTCCCGATTTCTTTGGAACATGATAAAATGATTAACATAGCCCTAATAGTCGGAGAGTTTGTAGTTGTGGGATAAATCTAGGGTACATACGATATCATTTCAAATCACATGAATGGTTGTTTTATGACTCCATGTGCACAAATGTTGTATTCATACCCTACAGTAGGCCCTACCACAACCCTTGAACATGATGGCAATATCAGGGTTCCCACAGTGGAATGTGTCAACAGACAAAGTAGCCTTACGCCAAATGAATGAATGACTAGATCACATTCTGGATCTTTAATATAACATAACAGTGAAGACAAAAAAACTAATACACTAAACAAAAATAAGAAAAATGTAGGTGGTGTTACCTTTCTTTCAACCCAAATGATCAAAAATTAAAAATGTACATAATTAAAAAAAATATTTAATTCTAAGCAACTGAGCCATTGGTTGAAACTAGTCACATGAAAGGCTGACCCACTCAAGTGCAACATGTAAAATGGCCATCAAAGAAATCAGAGTAGTTTGCATATGCAGTGTAAGCAAATACAAGGGTGGAGTAAGTGATGCAATTTTTAGTTAAATATAATCTGTCAGACAACAATTACATCCCTGTGCTCTGCATGGAAGCAGATGTTCTTCATATTTGCATTTTAAACACTGAATTAATATCTACCTGACGCACACTCATGGGGTAACATGCATAGCTACTTTCTCCATTTCCTTTGTTACCATTACTGCTTTTTTTGTTATTTCCAGGCTCTGTATCTTATGTTCAAACTTACAAGTATTTTTAAAAATAAGGCATGGATTTTTGAAGGGGGTTATGTTAGTGGGATATTAGAGTTCAAAGTTTCAGTTCTTCTAAACAGCAGATGAGACAATTTAAAAAAACGCACCCCACTATTTTCTAGGGATGGCAAAAATGCTGCTTCTGGTAATTGTTCTTCTCTTTGCTAGCATCATGGACCCCTCTGGACCCCCTCTGGGTGCATGCAGGGGGAAGAGGGGGGAGGCAGCAAGCCATCTCAGGGCATTAGAGGGGTCAAGATTGCCCCTGCTTCTAATGAAATAAATGTTTATTTTTAAGTCAAATAAATCGTACCCATGAAATTTGCATTCTCTGAATGATGATATATTGATTCATTTCACCCTTGAACAGGTACATTTAGAAAAATACTTTGAAAACATTGACAAAATTACACCAGCTAGTTGAAAGAATAAAAGAATAGTGCTGCCATTCTTAGTTTCCACCTTAAAATATTAAATCAACCCTGAGGAAAAGATTAGATATAATGGCTCTGTATGATTCAGGGCGTAATGTTAGTACAGCTCCTGTTATTGTTAAAAAGTAGATATACTGTAAGGGGCAGATTTACTAAGCTCGAGTGAAGGATTCTAATGAATTTCGAAGTATTTTTTTGGGTACTTCGACCATTGAATGGGTCAAATTCGAACGATTCGAAGTAAAAATCGTTCGCCTATTCGACCATTCGATAGTCGAAGTACTGTCTCTTTAAAAAATACTTTGACTACATACTTCGCCATTTTAAACCTACCGAGGTTCAGTGTTAGCCTATGGGGACCTTCCCCAGCACTTTTCTATGTTTTTTGTGGTCGAATAAAAATCCATCGATCGATCGCTTAAAATCGTTCGAATCGAAAGATTTTATCGAATGATCGAACGATTTTTATTCAATTGTTCGATCAAAGTATTTGCTGTAAATCCTTCGATTCAATATTCGAATTCGAAGGATTTTACTTTGAGGGTTTTTTAACTCTCGAAATTCGACCCTTACTAAATCAGCCCCAAAGTGTGTGTGTATGTGTGCATTTGTGATGTGTTGGCTGTGTACAAATTAAATGGAGTGGGTTGGACAGTGCCAGTGAAATGCTATTTAAAGGTATTTCTTGACTGCAAATCTTTTTGCAAGCTTCTTGGCTTTCAGAGTTATAGTTTAGCTTGGCCTCCACTCTGACTGAGAACATAGTTTGAAGACTGTAAGTCTACTTTTAATAGGTTCTACTGCTGCATATTTTAGTTACGTTAGGGGTATCCAAATGCCCAATTTATAGTCTGTCATATACCTGAATAATAAATGTGAAAAACATAGACTTTTCTGGAATGGGAATTTGACAAGCACCCAGCAAAGGGATAAACAAGGCCAAGCTAAGCTTGAGTTACGCTGGGCATACTTACTAAACACTACTCTGTCATAGACTCCTTCAGGTGCTGAATGTATAATGTTCCTCCCAAATCTGAATAACATGAGATTTGCTGTGGACACAGTACAGCTTAATTCACTTAAGGTAATATTTCTAAATTTTAGTTATATTGAAACATTTTGGGGCAGATTCACTAACTTCGAGTGAAGGATTCGAATGAAAAAAATTCGAATTTCGAAGTATTTTTTGGGTACTTCGACCATCGAATTGGTTAAATTCGTTCGAATTCGAACGAAATCGAACGATTCGAAGAAAAAAAATCGTTCGACTATTCGACCATTCGATAGTCGAAGTACTTTCCCTTTAAAAAAAACTTCGACCCCCTACTTCGGCAGATAAAACCTACCGAAGTCAATGTTAGCCTATGGGGAAGGTCCCCATAGGTTTGCTAACCTTTTTTTGATCGAAGGATTTTCCTTCGATCGTTGGATTAAAATCGTTCGAATCGTTCGATTCGAAGGATTTAATCGTTCGATCAAACGAAAAATCCTTCGATCGATCGATCGCAGGATTACCGCTAAATCCTTCGACTTCGATATTCGAAGTCGAAGGATTTCAATTCGAGGGTCGAATTTCGAAGTATTTTTAACTTCGAAATTCGACCCTTAGTGAATCTGCCCCTTTGTGTCTCTCAGTCAAATGTGTATTTCAAGCTAATTGAATTTTTTAAAAGTATGTTGTTTTTTTAGGTAAGATTGTGAATTTTAATAGAATTGTAGAAAGAACTTGAACCATTTGGTCCATCTGATCTATCTGTTTAAGTCTTATTTGCTCTATTATTTATCCTATCTGGTTAGAATTCCTTTACTTTACAAGTCTTTGCCATATCTACTGAAAAGCAAGTCCATGTGTTTTCTTATGTTACCTAACACTCCCAGGTTTATTTTGTGTCCCCTGGTTTTCACTATCTCAAGCTTCTAGAAATGCATCCCTCTTGAATTTTGTTATACCCTTTGTTCAGTGATCCCCAACCAATGGCTCCTGAGAAACATGCTGCTCACCAACCCCTTAGATGTTGCTCCCAGTGGTCCTCAAAACAGCTGCTTATATTTGAATTCCTGGCTTGGAGGCAAGTTTTGGTTGCATAAAACCAGATGTCCTGCCAGAAAGAGCCTCCTGTAGGCTCCATAGGGGTTACCAATGACAATGACAGCCTTATTTTACACCAACCAGCTCTTTTCTTATCTAAATGTTGCTCATGGGTACAGAATGTTGGGGATCCCCACCTTTGTTTATAATTTTACAACTCTGTCACCTCTTACTTTTCTTTTCTAAGAGGTACATGCTTTCCTGAATTTCTTTGTTGTTTAGACAATTCCCCATTGTTGTAGTCCTCTCTACGAAAAGTTTGCTGCCTTGATTGTGTCATCCATCCTCATCATCCTTATAATCATGATAATATAGCAGTTTGTGTGTACATTTTTATTTATACTTATGCAAAATTGTTTCCTCTTCCACCATAGACAAGGTATTCCACCAGTTGTCTTTGAGATGCAATTAGTACACTTTACTCACTTTGGTCACTTTAGCAGTTACTATTCCTATATACCAATGCATACTACTGGCCTTTTATGCTGAACATCTTAAATAGGTACCAGGTTCTGCTCTCATTGAATTTGCTATAATAAAAGTAGCGGTGGGTGCTATATAACAGTTGCTGTACAGTACTATTACCATCATATTGATCCTTTTATACTAAGTGGCCTTATCTGATCTTTACTGGGCACTGCTTTTAATTTATTAGTTAACATATGGCCATAAATGCCAGTTGTTATACAAGTTGACATCATACTGCGTGCAATACCAACTATACTAACTGATGTTTTTAATGGGATGATCCACATTCCACTGCAAATTGTATGCATGCCAATTTGATTGTATTTACTCATTTCTACATTAAAATATTTTTATTTACTAAAATCCAAATTTTTCTCATTATTTTATGAAAAAAACTTCGACCAAACTCCCATCCATAATTTTACATTATTTATCAAAAAAATTAATTTGAAAAATTTGGTGGGGAAAAAGAGTCTATATACTCTTGATAAAATCATGAAAAAAATTTGAAACATTCAGTACGTTGTTTTCAGATTTAATGCCCAAAAACTCAGATTTTTTGTGATTATCGCTCGAAAACCACACATTTTTCGGTTTATCGTACGAAAACCAACACAGATTATGATATCTTCCAATGGTAAAAGGGACATCTGCCATTGACTTCTACATGACCTTGGCAGGTTCGCGATGGAGTACTTTTTTATTCGGACATTTAGCATTGGGTTTTTTTCCCATGAAAAAATTATGTTTTCTCCTTTAAAACTCTGACCATAAAAATTCAGACTTTAGTAAATAACCCCCTAAATGATACAGAATTATTTTTTTGACATGCAAACTCCAACTTTCCAGAAAAAAGGGAAATCTTGTATATCTTGGAAATCATGTATATTATTATATTGCAGAAAAAATATCGCCAGTTTACTACAAAGAGAGAAAAAAGAAATAATTCAAAACAACGTTATGTTTTCTTTACTGGGCCCCTACCTGCATTATTGACATATCTGTGCAAAAAACTTTTTTTTTAAAAACAGGACAAAACTTCCGTAACACTTTTTGCTATTCATTATCTATTATTTTTTTGTTGATAATACCAAATATTTGAGTCTTTCAGTATTTTCGTGCATTTTCAGCCTTCTAACTAATCACATTAATAAACGCAAAAAAGAACAATAGGGCTATTTGCATTATTTTATAATGAAAATCTTAGGGTTAACCAGATAAACCATGGAAAACACAGTGACACCCTAAAATGAATGAACTATGGCTTAAAAAGATATACACTGATGTTTTCCTATATTAGTAACCTTGCTTTGATCTTAATGAGGCCATGTCAAACTGTTTAACCTCCAAATGGGGGTGTGGTTGAACTGAAAAAGTACAATAACCATTGCTCTAGCCAAGAACAGGGAGACAATGGGAGCTGTGCTGATCATACTGGACCTTTTTTTTGTGACTTTTTTGGCTAGTAATTGTCTGAAAAATATTCTTACATCATCATAATCATGGGTCCCTGTGTACCCTGGTATTCTACATAACCGAATAACCAAATAGTGTGTGTGTCTGAGAAATCTGCTAATCTTAGAGTTCTCTCTCCCTGGTTACCCTCTGTCCTGCTTGCCTGTTATGCCCACTTGGAATTCCATGCACCCTGGCACCCAGTACTGGTGTTTATTTCTCATTCACAGGTGTCTTTAAGAACAATGGGTTGTGCATGCGCATTGTATATTTTACTTATATTTTACTTATTTACTGGGTAAACTGTGTGTATGTATGATCACACTAGTTATACAGGTATGGGACCTGTCATCTAGACTGCTCAGCATCTGGGGTTTTCTAGAGAAGGAGTCCTACCATAATTTGGATCTCCATACCTTATGTCTACTAGAAAATCATTTAAACATTAATAAAACCCAATAGGACTGTTTTGCCTCCAATAAGGATTACTAACATCTTACTGTACTAGATTACTTCAGCGCACTGCCAAATTTTAAATGCAATGGTGCTTCTTTCCTCTAAGACTTCACTGCAAGTCTTCAGTATAAACGTAACCAGTAGAATGAGGAGAGCAATCCAAGGCAGAATATCTGCTACAATGTATTTTATTAGCAGCTACAAAACACTACATGTTTTCGGGCCTCAAACGCCCTTTATCAAGTGTCATCTTAGTTGGGATAAAGTACAAGATAATGTTTTATTATTACAGAGAAAAAGGAAATATTTTTTAAACATTTGAGTTATTGGATTATAATGGAATCTTGGGGAGATGGCCTTCCCATAATTCAGAGCTTAATAGATAGTAGGTTTTCAGATAACATAACTGTACATTAGTGATGTGCGTGCCGGTCTGATACCCGGGGGACGGGCGGATTTGAGCTGACCTCACACTCTTCTTCGCGGGTGGTTCTGGGTTGAGCTCTTCTCCTGCTCTCCCTGCCCGCCACTGTCATATGCCGGCTTCCAAATTCCAGGTTCTTCTGATGCGCCTCTCACCCCGCCCCTTTTGTGACATCATTGATCTATAAAAGGAACCCAAAAGTTGGGCCCGGGTGGGAGGGAGGTAAGGTGTACATTACACTTTAGTTGCATAAGACCGCTAAGCATGTTTGTATCTGGGCAAGCTTTGCAGCTGTATATTGAATCAGCTAGCCTTCTGAGCAATTGTACAGGATAGAGGTTGTTAATCCCTAGTGAACTAAGTACCCCTGTCTGTTTGTGCCAGATGAACTGCTAGAAATGGCAACTTTTGATTGTCTGACTTTCGAATAGGGTATCCTGAGCCTGGCAAGATCTTACAGAGATAATTGGGAGTACGGATTCCCAACAGATGGCTTCTGGTGTAAATATTATATTTAAGAATTTCTGTCAAGCATTTTTTGTTCTGTAAAATTCCATTAAAATCTGATTTATGGGAAATGGTATGTGGAACTAGAAAATCTTTGCTGGAAACAGCCATAGCTGAATCACAGTATTCAACATCCTACATCGAGTTTATATATATATGATATGATATATTGGAAAAAGGACCAAATGTTTTTTTCTTTGTTGTCAAACCCAATTTGAATTATCATATTTCCTAGGTAAAGTTTTCTCTTCCAGCATCCATTGCTGTGCTGACTGTGATTAGAACTTTGCAAACCAGATGGAGATGGTTAGGACGAAGTACAATGTTCATTGCTATAAACTGCTGTAATTTGCCTTTTACTAGAGCAGAGCTAATAATTTTACCAAGCCTGAGTGTTTAATAGTTTGTGTAAGCTTTAGTCAAAATTCTTTATAACATGATCAGCTACCTTTGAACACTAATGAAGAGCAATTCATCCCTTAAATACATACATTGTTCTAGTGTTAAGTGAGTACATGCAAGTAGCATACAGTATTTATACATATATACGTCCAAATATCTTCTACAATCTGAGGGGCTATTTAAAGCATAAAAATATACCGGTACTGCTTTTACAATAATTTTGTTATTAATTTTTTTTAACAGTGAATTCAAATGATAACTTTCATTTGGTCATACAAAAGAATATATTAAGTAATGTCAAAATTATACAGTATAAATTGTTACCTGGTTTCTAGGGTCAGTGGAAAATGCAAGAAAGTGGCTTAAAGGGCCAATAGTTATATAACACATTTATCCTGCACTGGTTAAAAGGTCTGTTAGATTCAGAAGCTCATATATAGTTTAGAAAAACAAGATATTTGTCCATGGGGTAGCCATCAAGTTCGAACATGGTCACCTGTTTAAAAGCCAATATCCAATTGGTTGATAAGGCGTGCTAGGCCTGGTGCAAACTTTCCAATTTTCATTAAATTACCCCCATACAAATACAATGGTTTTTATACTTAAGTGGATATAAACAATGTGTTAAGGAGCCACCCATTACTGGCCAGGTGTATCAGGAAGGCCTTTACTGAAAAATTAGACATCTTCACAAAGTTGAGAAGAACCAAGGCACACTTTATTAGCAGCTTCTTGCAGGGAGGCAGGTTACAGAGTGAGGAGGCACAGGTTGCTGACTCAAGGTTGAATGTTACACAATAAAAACTTCTCCAACAGTTCTTTATACTTCTCATTCCTTTGCTGAAGCCTCCAGGACCCCGGTCATGGAAATATACTGAGAGAGTGCAATTAGCTGTCCAGGGGGCCTCTGCTTCTGATTAACCCTTCTCCCCCTGTAACGTTTCAGGGGCATCAAACAGGGGGCCTGCCCAAGAAACCTTACATTTGACACAATAAAAGTGCAGGGGTAGTGATGGGCGAATTTGCGCCGTTTTGCTTCGCCGAAAAATTTGCGAAATTCGCGAAACGGCGAAAAATTCACGAAACGGCCGTTTTTGACGCCGGCGTCCGTTTTTCCGAAAAAAAAAATTTGACGCCGTTGAATATATTAAGCGAATTTATTCGCTGGCGGCGAATTGCGCAAATTCGCTGCGAATTTGCGCCTGGTGAATAAATTCGCCCATCACTATGCAGGGGTCTTACTCCACTTTAAATTGCCTTTGTGTGCTTGCTATTTGAATGCAAGCATAAAGAGGAGTAGAACAGAATGTCTACAACATACTGATGGTTACTTTTAATGAAATATTCCCATTAAGGTTGAATTCTGACTTGCTTTATTTTTGTAGCCTTTTATACCATTACTTTGTCTTATATGGCTGTCCCTTAAAATGGCACTTCCGTGTATATAGAAGTTTAATTTGGTACTTATTTCTGCCTGCGAGCAAATTTAAATGAGGGAAGATTTGCATTAAGAGCTTTGGCACGGACTGCATTGTGCAGTCAGATACTGTGCAGAGAGTCAGGCATTAAACACTCAGCACTGCTGAGATCTGACATTGATGTTGCTGGCTCAATGGCTATCTCACTACAAGCCTACAAACAGCTATAAGCTGTCATTTCTTCACTACGGCAGGTTACTGATATATAGATGGCTCAGAAAGCTTCTAGCCTATATTGGGAACATCTGCTTGTATCATGTTATGGGTATTAGTTAAAGCTCAAATTCGCTTTCATAGCTACTCCCAGACTCTATGTGGCATCATTTAATTACAGTGTTTTCCTTAGAATTTATAGGAACCTCTTTCATAAGTTTAGAACAAGGATGCATTATAGATATTACAAAAAAAAAATCTACTGGAGCGGCAGTAAGGCATAATTATCATTTCCTTAGATGAATAAATAAATGGGACTAGCAGATCTTGGCTAGCCTTGGCCTTCCAGTATTTGGAATAAGCAGAACCTAAGAACAGAACTGAGAGTCCTTTGGAAAGGAACCAACCTTTTTTGTCATTTGTAAGAACTCAAGGCCACACAGTATAAAAAAAAATGCCATTTATCCATTTCTATGAACATCAGTGTAGCACAAACTTTTGGGGCACAAAAAAAGAAATGGAATTTGGTAATATGAAAGCAAACCAATATTACCAATAGCTCATGTATCTATGTAGAGATACATTTTACATCTCAGGAGTGGATAAGAAACTGTGCATAATATGGTTTGCAAGCGTGGCCATTTGGGTGTACGCTAACTCTTCTATCCTCTGCATGTTACCTGATGGGCTTCTTACTGCAGAGGTAGCTGGGGAATATCATATTTATATCTGATATGATCATAAAAGCATAGACTAACATTAACATTGTATTCCAAAAATAACTAAAAATATTATTTGTTTTTATTATATTTATTAGTTCAGTTTTCTCGACACAGCCAATATGTTTTAATATTAAAGGAGTCCTTTGTTATAAATTAATATACCCCTTTAAAGGAGAACTAAACCCCCCTACCAAAAACCCCCTTAATCTTGTATGCATTGCCCCCCTCTCCCTCCCAGCGATATGCTTTAAGGTTAAAGCTGCACTTCGCTGCATTTAAGGGTCTGAATTTTTAAAGGTTTTTTTTTTTTTAATACTAAAGCACATTGCCGAGAGGGGAGGGGGGCAATGCCTGCAAGATTGGGGGGGGGGCTTTAGTTCTCCTTTAAGTAATTGCTGTTCACAGTAAATGTATCGTTTGCCTTTTAGTATCCCAGTTTATTGCATTTTTCCAGTGGATGTGTAATATGTTTCCCAAATTTAATTTTGAGAATGATTTACATATTCCCGCGAATGGACATCTAAGAAATATTCCCATCGGAGCAAGGCACATGCCAACTAACCTGTGCTTTTCTGAAATTATCAGGGCCCTGAAATGTACTTTGAAAGCTGGCCAATTAAAACATCATTAGAAGCCACAAGCCAAAATTAGCTTGACCTTGCAATGCAGAGTAATCCACCCAACAATTCTGAATTATTTTGATTAAAAGTAGTTTGTTATAAATATGCACCATTGCCCCAGTGCAGTACCAGTCTTGTATTTGAAAGTGAAGGAAATTAATTATTCCATTATGTCACCAAGAATTCAGTGAAAGTGTGTATGCCTGGGTGACTTCATTTCTACAGCTCATATTTTTGTTGTACTTTTTGCAGTTTGTCAACACCATTTTATAATTGAAAACATGGCAGCCCCACTCTGCATCAGCTGCTTGTCCTTACCTCTGAAAATTATGTAACAAGACATTAAACAGATACTGTATGTCTTTGTTTCCCCTCAAATCCTCTTAAAGAGAAAACTGACCTTGTATATATTGCAGAAGAGCACGGCCTCTGGATATTGACACAGGATAATAAATATCCCCAACTGCTTTGTACTTTTTGCTATTATGTGTATTCTTTTTTTATGTCTGGACTGACGTCACTTACCTGATCAATCACTGTTTTTGGTCAAAATTCTGTTTCTGAAAGGCAAATAAATTACTAGTAGGTGTAGTAGAGTAATATAAAAACAACAGTCCCAAGAATCATGACATGCATGCTGTTTATTCTGTGTAATTGAATCATTAATTTTGGCTTGTTAAAAATAATAGCACCCCCAAACACTGAATTCAAGCCACAATACACCGTGGATACAGTGAAGCATGGTGGCACAAGCATCATGATATGGGGATGTTTCTCATACTATGGATCAGTTTCAATAGATCAAAATACTTGAATAGGTGATGTTGCCTTCTGCCAAAGAGGAAATGCTCTTGAAATGGGAGTTTCCACAAGACAATGAACCCAAACACCAGTAAATCAGCAACATCTTGGTTCCAGACCAAAAGATTGGCATTATGGAGTGACCAGCCCAATCACTGGACCTTAATTCAATAGAAAACAAATCAAAAATTCTGTTTCTGAGGCAAAGTCAAGATATGCAAAATAATTAGGAAATGTTACAGGTGCCACAAGTTGGTCAACTCCATGCAACACAGAAGTGCAGCATTTCTCAGAAACAGTGGTTATACATAGTGATGGGCGAATCTGACCTGTTTTGCTTCGGCAAAAATTTGCGAAACTGCAAAAATTCTCCAAAATGCATTGAAATCTATGGGTGGCAAATGTTTTTTGTCGCACTATGCGTCACAGCAAATTTCTTTTGCCACGGGACAATTTTTTTCACCATTTGGGGTTTTCAGGGGCCAGCTTGCTCCTCCTCTTAAAGTGATTTTCCATTCAACTGGTAAAAGAGAACATGCAGAGTTGAAGCCATGGCTGGGTCGGCTTCAATTGTACATGCTCCAATGGCGATCTCTAACAGAACAGGTACACATAGACAAAGGGAAGGAGTATATTCATTCTCTTTAAAGCTTTGATCCTTCCCAGCTGTGAATATTCTTCTAGTGTAATACATGCTGTCGGGCTGGGAAATCCATTATGAACCTGTGTCATGTTTAGCTGCATCTACTTCATAGTGGAATGTGGATGATGTTGGGGAGGGAGTCGGAAGCAGGAGCCCTCTATAAACAAGAAGAGCCTTGAGGTTGGAAAGCATTTTTATCAGGGTCAGGGACAAGGGCCCCTGTAAATAAGGTGCATTTTATGGCCAAAATATGACCCATATGTACAATAACAAACTGAAGAAATGCTTCATGTGGCATTAGCCTTACACATATTTTTATGAATTATGCCTTCCTTCCCACACTGGGTGCCTAAACTCTATCAGTGAGAAATTACATGTTAGGTATCAGAAATGCTTCATTGTAGTTTAATCCTAAAAAAATATATTTGGAAAGTCAGTAATTGTAAATAACACTGTCTTTGGTAACAATACATGTACATTTTTGTCCCACAACTTTTTTATAAGCAGGAATCAGAATGATTAATGTATTTATTAAAATGAAGCATCCCTATTGGCTTGAGAAAATAAATATTCCACATGTTCCCTGTCAAGCTGTTTCTTGTCAGGCTGTCAGTGGCTGGCTTTGATCTCATCCAATCACGATGCTCCCTGATTTTGCAGCCCAACAGTAGAGCACTCTTAAAGAAAGATGAAAAGCGGCCTTGTGCCTCTCATAGGACAACACTGATAGGCTAACTAGAGTTGACCGATTTATAAATGGGGGGAGAAATAGCAATCTAACAAAAAATTCAATTTCTGTTGTGATTTATTAGTAGAACGGGTAGCAAGAAATGATTAAAAACATATATGTCTCTGTTGGCATAGTTAGGAAGTAATGTTATATTTGACCTAGCCCTGCAAAATGTCAGTTGCCTCTGACTAAATATAATACATTTATTATAAACAAGCTTCGGAGGACATTTTTATTAGATGATCTGAAATAAGAAATAATGGAATGCTTATAAGGATTTAAATGTATTAAACCCAGATGTGTAAACTAGCCTCGTTTTCTTGTAAAACACTTTTCTGTATAATTGGGAAAATAGACTGATACTGTTGCAGTTTTAATATAGGGTCAGTGCCAATGATATACAGTCTACAGACCTCTAGCTGCTGTGGAACAACAATTCTGTGTCCCTCAACAGATTGACCTATATGGTTTTGCTGTGTAAGTTAATTGAATTTTAGAATGTTATCACCAGGTTCAGGAGTATCAACAAAGTCAGGCACAAATACTCTATAGGTACCTTTTAACTGCCATTTTTAAGCTCATTTTGGTTGCTACTGAGCACCTATTATAATAATTATTTTGTTCTTTGCCATTGTGCAAGCCATTCTTGAAATGGAGTTGAACCTGCCTCTATGCAATAAGAATACCAATGGTTACAACCTTTATCTTATCCTGCAGGAAAAGCTCATAGATTCAGCTGCAGCAGAAACAGTTGCAGAATACACACACATATTGTGTAGTATGTGTATATATATATATATATATATATATATATATATATATATATATATATATATATATATATATATAGAGAGATATATATAGATATATATAGATATATATATTGTATATTTACTGGATTTACTAGTTAGTTCACCTACACTAAGCATTGCTCTACAGATTCTTTAGTTGTGTACAAAGGATCTTGCCTAGGCAAAGGACAGTGATTCATGTGGGGCAAAATTTTTTATTTCTATCTATTTTTCAATTTATATTTTTGTTACTTATCCTGTAACGACTTTACAAATTTACCAGTTCATATTTGACATGTCATAATCTGTCATCCGGATTGCTACAACCGAACAGTTTGCTGTCTACCTGGTGCCACGGTTCGGCATGTGGTTGAGCGGGTAGACAAATTATTGGGTGGTGCTGGGCATGACCCAACTGTCTTAGTGCATATCGGTACTAATGTCAACATTCCTTAATTTAACCAGTAACCTTTTGTGTGGCACTGCATCAAATGCTTTAGCAAAGTCACATCCACTGCCATCCCAGAATCGAGGTCCCTGCTTACCTTCTCAAAAAAGAAATTAAGTTAGTCTGGCAAGATCTATTACGCATAAAACCATGCTGGCACAAACTCATAGTATTATGATTTGCTATAAAGTCCAGTATCTTAGTATCTTATCCTTTATGAACCCTTTGAAAAGCTTTCCTACCACTGACGTCAGACTAACTGGCCTATAATTTTGAGGCAAAGAATGGGATCCTTTTATTAATAGAGGCACCACATTAGCAATTTGCCAGTCTCTTGGCACTATGCCAGACCTCAATGAATCCTGTAAAATTAAGTAAAGAGTTTTGGCAATAACAGAGCTAAGCTTGCTAAGTACCCTGGGATGAATACCATCTGGCCCCGGACCTTTGTTTATCTTAACATGTCTGTTTTGAATTTCCTCATGTGTGAACCATGTATCATTAGTTGTATTACTAGAATTGGGACTATTAAGAAGGAAACCTTCATAAACTGGTTCCTCGTTTGTGTAGACAGACGAAAAATATGAGTTCAGAATCTGCGCTTTTATTTTGTTTTCATCACCCAGCTCTGATATTAAAGGTCCCACCCTTTGGATTTTGATTATTTTTACTGCTTGCTGCAATATCCTTTTCCATGTCAATTTTAGCTTGCCTTATAGCTTCTTTGCATGATTTATTGGCCTCCTTGTACCTTATAAATGTTTCGGCTGTACCAGCTAACTTGAAAGCCTTAAAAGCACATCTTTTCTTACCCACCTCAACACCAACACTTCTATTGAACCAAAAAGGTTTTGCTTTGCAACGACGTTCCTTGCTTACAAGTGGAATATACTGACAAGTATATTTATTAAGCAGCATTTTAAATACTTCCCATTTTTGTTCTGTGTTTAACCCTGTGAAAAGCATTTCCCACTTAATATGTTGCAGAGATGCCCTTATACTGTCAAAGTTTGCACGTCTGAAATTTAGTGTTTTAGTTACTCCCTTATAGAATTGCTTCTGCAACAGAATCTCAAAGGAGACCATTCTCTTTGTAACCTTTTGCACAGTCAAAATCTCTACCCAGAGGGATTCTACACCCTCACCAGTGCCAACTATAATTATTTCTTTAGTGCATGGCTTTAATTCAGGCTTTACATACAAACACACTCCTCCACTCTTTTAAATCCCTCTGTCCCTCCTAAAAAGGGTGTAACCATTTAAATTCACAGTCCAGTCACATGTTTCATCCCACCAGGTTTCAGTGATACCAATTATATCATAATTTTTAGAGCATGCAATTAATTCTAGGTCTCCCATTTTACCTTACAAACTTCATGCATTTGCCAGAATACAGCGGAGGTTACTACTTTTACTTTTGAAATTTACATTACTTAGTGGAGAATTACTGTATATGTTAAGTTAGTATTATTCTGTTTTCCTTGTAACAGAGGGACCTCTTTAGCTGGTAAACTGTATGCCCCCCTCACTTCTCCCCCATGACCCGTTACTAATCACACTGCCCCGTCTACCCTAGCTTCCCCATAATTCTTTATCTCACCCACCCCCCCTTGCCTACTTTAAACACTCCTCTTAGCCATTCTTCAATTCCATTGAGGTGCAAACCATCACAACTGTATAGGTTGTACCCCAAGGAAATATCAGCCCAGTGCTCTAGGAACCCAAACCCTTCCTTCCTACACCAAGACTTGAGCCATGCATTTAGCTCCCTAAACTCCTGCTGTCTTCCTAAATTTGCACGTGGCACAGACAAAATTTCTGAAAAAATGACATTGGAAGACCTTTCCTTGATCTTAGAGCCTAAATTATGAGGGGAGACTGTCAAGGTGGGGGTTGCTTTCTTTGGAAAAAAGGTGCTTGCGAGGGGACATGATTACACTTTACAAGTACATTAGAGGACTTTATAGACAAATAGCAGGGGACCTTTTTACCCATAAAGAGGATCACCCCCACCCCTAGACTAGAAGGAAAGAAATTTCATTTGAAGCAACGTAGGGGGTTCTTCACAGTCAGGACAGTGAGGTTGTGGAATGCACTGCCGGGTGCTGTCTGTCTTGAAATAAGCCCTTTTGGAATAAAGGCCTTTTAAGAATATATCTCACGTGTGGTGCTGTCTGTTCATCGAATTTTTTACAGAACGGGTGGAAGTGGCCACCTCAGACTTGCACCCGCCTCCAATATACCCTAAGGGTGAGTGCTGACTTCTAATTTACATTTCTATACTTTAGACAGGCATATGTGCTTAATGACAGTGGCTTTAAGTTTCAGCACTTGTCCCTATCCAATTGTTAATGAGCTATATAATGAGTGCTTTATAAATTACACACTCTTCCTGTTACATATTTAATTTATGTTGAGAAAAAGAAAAAATGGCCATCGAGTTCAACCCTTTCAAATGAACCCTGATGCACAGATATTCACATCTACTTACCTATTTATGTACTCACATATATTTATCCACATATACCAAAACTTATAGTATACTAACTGAGGAGCCGGGAGTGCTTGCTTCAGCTGCAAGAAGCAGAGGGAGCCCGTGCTGCTGACTGTGACCATGATTGTGACTCTGGTTGGGAAAGTGAGGGAAGCCAGGAGGCTGAACACTTTTGGGAAAAGGAGTCCTGTGAGTAAAGGGGTGAGCCAAACTGGTTTTGCTTTTGCTGGTAGTCCACAAGGGGCCCAGTCTAGTAAGGGACTTCTTTAAATGTCTGAAGGTAGCGCCCAATGGGCAGGGTTTATTTTTATGAATTATGTTTTTTATGCTGAAATGGTCACCCCAGGGCTTAAGGATACTGCCTGACTGTAAAAAGCCAAATGTCTGATGAGGATTGCTAATACTGTTTTGTTGGAAAATTTGGGAAGATATACTTGTGTTTTCTCTGAGCTGTGGTGTCCCTGTCTTACTGCTCCTTTACCTATGTTTGCCTAGCTACCATTTGCTAATTTCCCCAAAAATTGCATGTACAAACAGTCAACTTGTCACAGCTGATTAATAACAAAATAATAAGGAAAAAGTTAATTTGTTTTATCTGATGCCGTATACATGTTGTGATGGAGTGACATTTTATAGAGTGCTTATGTTTTTACATGGCTGAAAGTTAAATTAGGAGACAACATTTTATTTTACGTTATGTGTAAACAGCATTTATATATATATATTTATTTCTCCTTTAGCACAGTTTTCATAAGTACTAACTATGTAAGCTTTCTATTGAGAATTTGGATTCCTCATCACTTACACTATAATTGAATCATTGTGTAGAGGGAGCAACTTTTTCCTCTGTCCAATGCTGCGGTGTCTTGAGGCTCTATGTACTTGGATAGTCTGTACTCTAAATCCTTTAAAACGAATGAAGTTGGCTATAACATATTGCGCCTGGTATTCAAATTCACTGTTATTTTTATTGCTTATTAATGAAAATTTCCATCTTTCTCCCTTGTTGTTCAGAGATCAGTTTGCATTAACACTTTTAAGTCTTTTTTTTAAAGGAGCCCTTTAATTTTTCCAAAACACATTAGGGGCCAGTTGCTAATGACAACTGCAGTTGCGGCCTCACTAAAAGTAGCACAATGGTTGTGTGACTTGACACCATTCATTAAAAGCACTTGCATCCAAAATTTCTCTTACCATGTTTTCACAGTGGTTTTGTACTTAAAGGGGAACTCCGGCTTCCAAACCGAAATTTGATAAAGTGGCCCACATAACACAGAAACCCCTAATATACCCATCACAGTTACCTGTTTCTTCAAAAAGTATGAATAAATGCCATTTTCTATGCTGAAATCCAGCTGTTTAACAGTTCTTCTCTTTCTGCATCATTTGAAATCCTGGCAGGGAAGGAGGGACTAAACACTGATGTTATAAATTGTAACAACTTCTCCACAGCTTACAGACAGCATGCAGGAACTACATAACCCACAATGCATTGCACTGTTATGTTCCTTATTGAAATCATTTGTGCAGGGAATTGTGGGGTTTGGAGGATGCAGGCTAAGGACAACTGGCTGTTGATACAAAGTAATGGTAGTCAGCCAGCTCAGCAAAGTAGTCAGAGAGATCAGCAGTAGAGCAGGGGGCTAGGCTTAGGGAACTGTCAGGAACCATTAAAAATCACGAAAAGTCTGCATATTTTTTAAATAATGTATATTGCAAAGTTGCTTGCAATTATGTTTACTTTAAAAAAAATGTTTTTATGGTGTTCCCCTTTAACTTACTTTTTTCTTTATACTGAGGTAGCTATAAATACAGCAATGGGTGTTTTTCCTTCCATTACTCTGTGAAGAAGTAACTTGATGGTTTCTTTTCGTCATGTTTGCCCAAAATAGAAGCCATTTGGATCAGACCTTTCCAATTTTAATTCCAAATATTCCACTTAATCCAGTGGTTTCTCTAGTTTGCACTTAACTAATATGTCCATTTATAGTGACTTCTCAATCATAATAGTACTTTTCAGCAGACAAATCTAATTTGTATATTTTTTATATTGCTTTTTTTTTATTTAAGGAAACAAAAAGTGTGTAGCTACCAGACACATCCTATAAAAATAAAGCAGCCCTTTTGTTAAAGATTAGTTGCTTGAAACTCTCCAAAGTGGACAGTATTTGGTGGCACGTACAGATTCAGCTGGCACATACAGCTATTAAAAAGAAAAAATGCCACCTCTGGTTTATGAGATTGTGTGGTTGGAGTATAGCATAAAACTATCCAGCAAAATCTTATTTTGAAATTAATACATCAGAATAGTTTCATGGCAACACTGCCTGAGAAGAAATTACATCTATGAGGAGAATATGATTTTGAACATATGGGTTTGGTTTCCTAAATCTCACAGCTGCAAAACCTGGTTAATGCTGGTATGTATAATAGTTTGCTGCTGTGCGGGGCTTGCCGGTAAACAACATACTTTTAATAAAAAAAATTATTTCTGAGAAACAGAATTAGGGCTTAAATTAATTGATGAAGGTACAATGTCCACCAGATGAAATGCCCACCAACAAAAGCAGCATGCAAGTTCAGAATAGTTTTGAGCTGAATCAAATCCTAAAGTACAACTTGCTGTTTGATAGCAAGGAAACATAGTCATAAATCAAGAGTGAGACAAATGATATGGCAGCTTTAATTTTTCTTGATATCGGTCGAGATTCAGTTCAACGAGAAAATCTTATCTCATGGTTTATGTCAGGAAAACTAAATAAAAATCTATGGGGAAAGTTGGAATTGAATTAGTTCTCTCTGAACTAAATCTGGCTCAATATGCTGACTATTCAGGGCAAATTTAATTTGATGAGAAAAGTATATCTCCTAATTCAATTTCAGATTTTCCTATAAAGCCAGATGCAATCCAATGAGAAAAACATATGTTAATTACATGAAAACTCTATTGAAGTCTATGGCAAAACTAGAACTGAATTTAGGTGAAAAGTTTTTTTCTCCTCATATTGAATCTCACCCATAAGTTTTCATGTGATAAACTTTATTTTATGGTTTATCACATGAAAACTTATGGGCGAGATTCAATTTGAGGAGAAAAAAACTTTCTGCAAATTCACTTCTTTTGTTTCCCATAGACTTCAATAGAGTTTTTATTTGATAAACGGTAAGATAAGTTCTTCCTCCTTGAATTGTACCTGGCTCTATAGGTAATTATGAAATTGAATTAGGAGGTATGCTTTCCTCATCAAATTGAATCTGGCCTTTTGTCCAATGGAAGAATAAGTAGAAGGCAGCACTACTTTAATAAAGTGTATGTTCTCATGAATTATATGAAATATAAGAATCAGTTGAATGCTAGTATTTATAATCCTGTTCTACAGCAGTTTGAAAAGAAATGCTAAATTTATAATACACATAATTATAATTGTGTTTTTTTTATGTTTTAAATAGTGTAGAAAAATAATTCTGCAACATTGCAGGAGAGTGAAATGAAGTCCCATGGATGAGAGGAGCAGTGTCTGTGTTTTTATATTAACAGAAATAAAATAGGGCACAGGTATCACAGAAGAGAAATATACCCTATATTTAGATGTTGGAACTGTCAATATGGGATTTAAAGCTAAGTGGTTAATGGCATTTTAACAATCAGTAGTTGTCTGGCTCTCACAGAACAATATTGTTTTCAAATTGGTTATGAATTTAAAAAAGATTTTCCAGCTTTTGGTTTGCAGCCATTATGTTTCCACATATTTCATCTGTTAGCAAAGTGGCCTTTAGTCCACTGGAATGAAAACTCTCCTGCAAATAACTTTTACACTTTATCTGAGACTCCAGTCTCTCTCTCTCTCTCTCTCTCTCTCTCTCTCTCTCTCTCTCTCTCTCTCTCTCTCTCTCTCTCTCTCTCTCTCTCTCTATAATGAATTTTAAATGAAACAACTCAGATCCAGTTGAACTGCAGACTTTCAGCTTTAATTCAGTGGGTTGAACAAAAAGATAAAAATGTGAGGAATCAAATCCTTTTTTTGACACAATCAATTCATTTCAGGGGCTCAAAATCAATTGGACAATCGACTCAAAGGCTATTTCATGGGCAGGTGTGGGCAATTCCTTTGTTATGTCATTATCAATGAAGCAGATAAAAGCCCTGGAGTTGATTTGAGGGGGGTGCTTGTATATGGAAGATTTTGCTGTGAACAGACAACATACGGTCAAAGGAGCTCTCCATGCAGGTGAAACAAGCCATCCTTAAGCTGCAAAACAGAAAAAACCCATCCGAGAAATTGCTACAATATTAGGAGTGGCAAAATCTACCGTTTGGTACATCCTGAGAAAGAAAGAAAGCACTTGTGAACTCAGCAACACAAAAAGACCTGGACGTCCACGGAAGACAACAGTGGTGGATGATCTCAGAATCATTTCCATGGTGAAGAAAAACCCCTTCACAACAGCCAAACAAGTGAACAACACTCTCCAGGAGGTAGGTGTATTGATATCCAAGTCTACATAAAGAGAAGACTGCATGAAAGTAAATACAGAGGGTGCACTGCAAGGTGCAAGTCACTCATAAGCATCAAGAATAGAAAGACTAGATTGGACTTTGCTAAAAAAAAAAAAAAAAAAATCTAAAAAAGCCAGCACAGAAAAAACATTCTTTGGATAGATGAAACCAAGATCAACCTCTACCAGAATGATGGCAAGAAAAAAGTATGGAGAATGTGTGAAACAGCTCATGATCCAAAGCATACCACATCTCTATAAAACAATGGCGGAGGCAGTGTGATGGCTTGGGCGTGCATGGCTGCCAGTGACACTGGGACACTAGTGTTTATTGATGATGTGACACAGGACAGAAGCACCTGAATGAATTCTGAGGTGTTCAGAGACACTGTCTGCTCAAATCCAGCTAAATGCAGTCAAATTGATTGGGAGGCGTTTCATAATACAGATGGACAATGACCCAAAACATACAGCCAAAGCAACCCAGGAGTTTATTAAAGCAAAGAAGTGGAATATTCTTGAAAGGCCAAGTCTATGTATTCAATCCACAGATTTTTTAAACCTCTCTAATTCAAAAATGTTGCGGCAAAAAAAATGCAGATGTGCTTTTACAACTGTAAGATCTTTCTTTGATTTGTGGTTTTAGAGGCTTTCTAGTTTTCTGGTCTTAGGCATAGAGGTGGGGCAGGCAATTACTTTCACTTTCCGCTCAGCACTTATTAGATGTCACTGCACTATCCACATTTTTCCTCCGCCCTCACCATCTAATTGTGTAGCCAATGCATGGGCATGGGCATCAGGTCCACTATTCTGCTGCACAGATCTTGAGATGATGCAAGGCTTGCCTTAATAACAGTGCCCACAAAATGTCACCTGTCTGCTTGCTATAATTATGAATTCCAAGATGTAAGGAAACAAAATGTAAATAATTGATATAGTGTACGTAAAGTTTATTTTACTTGCCTAATATGATAAAATAGGATTTGGAATTGTTTCTTAAGGTGACAGGTCCCCTTTAATAATTGGTTGCCTATCTGTCATGCTTTGGAACAGTGATGTAGGGTAAGCTTAGTTGCCCAACATTTACACAGCATTTCCCTCCTATAGAAGGAGAAGCCATTAACTGAGATTGTTCCAAATTATGGGCCAGATTCAGTTTGATGAGAAAAGCTTATATACTAATTCAAGTCCAAATTTCCCCATAGAGTCAGATACAATTCAGTGAGAAAAAAATCTTACTGGTTATCACATGGAAACTGAAGTCTATGGGAAAAACTGGAATTAATTTAAGTTTTTCTTCTCTAATTGAATCTCGTCCATGACCTTTCATGTGATAAACCATGAGATCACTTTTTCTCACTGAATTGAAACTGGTCTTTATATATGGGACGGATTCGCATCCTTGGTTAAATTCGGGTCAGATTCAGTTCCGTTCAGTGAGAAAAAAGGTTCATCACGTGAAAACTCTATTGAAGTCTATGGTTTTTTGCGAATTTTACGCCGGCGAAGCTAAACGCCCCAAATTCGCACATCACTAGCTGTAATGTTGAAAGCTGGTAAATATTATATAGTTCATAGGACTCTTTCTACAGAAGTGTTGGCATGGGAAAACATCATGAAAGGCCGGTTATAGATGAGTGCAACATGGAAAGAAAAACAGACAAATATCCATCTAGAGCTGAGCTATCCAATAAAAAGTTCTGCTGCCAAAGGGCTCAACTAACTTGTTTGAATGGCATAATCATTTTATGAGATTAGAACCAAACTCTGGATGAAGCACGTTGAATAGTCATTCCACAATCATTTTACTGCATTAAAAAATAGTTAGTAGAAGAATAGTGTCATATATCTCCAAAGGCTTGGAGCCTTTAGAGGCAAATTGCTCTGAAGCTGTTTGAGTAGTTTATAGTAGCCCGCTCCCACTATGTATTTGCTGTATGATGGTGTTTTCATTACAGTTATCTGTTATATCTGCATTCCTTCAAACTTAAGCCAGATCTAGGAAGTACATTTATCAAAGGCTTCTCAGGATATCCTAACTTGGCACATTTTCTGAGATGGATTTCTAGGGCTTAATTGAATTAAGATGACTTAACATATGTCGAACCATCCCTAAATGAAATCAATTCATAGGTATCCTTCTTGAAAAGTGTGGGATATAGTGGAAAGTCATTGGATGGCAATCATTTCAAATAAAGGAAAGTTATTCTTTAGTGCTGTAGATGGATTGAATTGTTTTTAAAAAGTTAAACAGAATATTTTTCTGTCTGAAGGAATAAATACTTTAGGCCCCTAGGGTGGTTTGATCCTTGCAGTCCTTTAAACCATTTCCTCCAGTCATCCACATCTTATTTGCTAATGCCTCCCAACTGTCTGTTTTCTGTGGGACAGTCACAATTTTGACAGCTCAGCCTGCAGTCCAGGATTTTTATTAAAAAGTTCTGAGTTCCTCTTTGATCTCCTCCAGAAAAAAATACAAAGTTTCTGAAACCTTTTTAAAATATGAGGCCAGAACTCTCAGCACCTGCTTTCACTTTCATTAGCAAAACTGTCATAACACATAAAACATGGCCCTAAAACTCCCAGAAATGTGTTCAAACCAGCAAAATTTTGTAAAATGGACATGGTAATTAGGGGTGTAAGACCATAAAATGTGAGTGGTCAAAAACATTTCACTGAAGGCAGCAGATCTTTTTTTGTTCCTCTTTCCATTTTTCAAATGTTGGGAGGTATGTATTTGCTTGTATGCAGCCCTGGAAGGACCCCTCCTATTCCTTCCTCATAAATAAAACAGATGCTTTTTGGTCTACCTGTGTGTTATAGGCAACTGGACTTGTCTAATCATGAGTGCAAAAGAGAGAAATTACTGTGGCATGATAGGAAAAATATATAGATTATCCTTTTCTAAATCTATGCCAGTGCACTTACAAAGTAAATAAAAACACATTGTGATGCTTCAGATACCAGTTGGATTAGTGAACCAATTGGCAAGGGAAGTGCATTTCTCTTCAAACCCCAGTTTTATGTTTTTTTGCTTGTGTCTCTGTAAAAAAATGTGTTTGTGGATTGAACGTTTGACTTTCTGACAAAAATAGTGTTCCCTATATCAGCTGGACCTGGTTATGCCCTCCCCCCCTTAAAAACATATATACTTTTCACTCTGTAGAGGTGTAAATATGTGTAGCATGAGACTATTGAGATATAGCGCTCGTGTAATGTTGCATTTTTCAAAAATGTACTAAAATTCTAATTTTTAGTTGAGATCCTATGGAAGTCAGTGGGAGCTGCAGTGATTGAGGTTTTCAGATTTTTTTTTGCTAGTAATTATCTGAAAAACTCCAATTTTTAGAGGTTTTACAGAAATTTGTATTTTTTAGCACATTGTTTGGAGTTTTTTAGCCATATTATGGGAAGAGTCCTTATCTAGAAAAACCCCAGGTCCCAAGCATTCTGGATAATACATCCCATATTTGTAACATTGAGTATAAAGCAGGAGTGCCAATACTTTACTAATGCGAGGTCTACTTTCATAATATCACTGTTAGCATTCTGTTCCATGGAAAATATTACTTAAATATTATATTGATTTATAAGAGAATTTGTATTACTGTATTTAAAAAACAACTATTTCTTATGTAACCTTAGAATAAATAGCTGAATGAAAAGAATAAAATAGAAGGGTAATTTAGTCAAGCTTTGTTGACAGTCTCTTGAGATCTACTGATCACCAATTAAAGGTCTACTGGTAGATCCAGACCTACCTTTTGTGCACCCCTTGTATAAAGTACCCCCTACTGTGCAATATAAGGATATTATAAATCACAGAGGAGTTCCATGATCATATCAAAGCATCAGACCAAAGGTTGAATCATGGAATTCCAAGGTGAGAAAATGTTGTTTACCAGCCAGTGAGGGCAACAATAACTGAGCAAGTGTTGTGATGTAATGTGGCAGGTTGTGATGTAAAAAGGGGGTGGAAGAATGACAAAGTGCGGAAATGGTGTTTGGACTGGTGGAGGGGGTTTATGGAGTAGTTCGGGGAATTAAACGTAAGATTGTGGTATGAAAGGCGCAGACTAGGAGCTCAACTTCAAAGTATTACAAATTTACTAACAACTACATTGCCAGAAATTTGTAAGAACACCAGCCTTGGCAGATGTTTTACCAACAAAGCCGGTAAAATAACAGCCAGGTGGCAACCTAGGACAGGATGGAGTTTCGAGTGGGATGACGATGTAATGATTGGCGATTTTCCTTATTTGGAAAACCGGGTAGACAGTTTTGACCTGGGCAGCCTATCTGAAAACTGGGCTGTTCAAAGTGGATGGGTGGCAACCCTATGGTAAACCCAATATGCATAAAATGGCACAGAGGTTACCAACTGCTTTTTATATATATATGGCTAAAAATATGTTCTGCTTGTTTTCATTGAGCCAGTTGGAGACTCTTATGCATCCATAGAAAATAAGCAGCAACTACTGAGCTCTGTGAAAATCCTGCCCTACAGTCTTGTACTAATGGCAGGGAATTCTAGTTGAAGGATAGTATGTCGCCTATTACAGAACAGAGAACGGAAGTAGTGGTTAGATTTAATAACTATAATTTATCATTATTTTGCCTAATAAATGTAAAAAAATAAAATCTATTATTAGCTTATTTCCAGCTATTAAATATATGTCTGCTTATGATCAGGTACTTCTGTTTTCTTCACAGTATGTCTTTCATAAAATAGCGAGGGACATGAAATCATTAATAATTCAGTATTAGAGGGCTGTTTCTTGTCACATGGTGACAGCCATGGAGCAGTTTCTCCTTTCTCTCACGAGATGACTGACTTTGCTTTGTATTCATGTGCTTTGGGTATTGGAAGGAAGGGCACAATTAGAAATAATTAGGCCACTTGATTTTTATCAAAATACGTACAGTTTCTAGCTGTGTCCGTGTTCTTTCAAGGCTAGGAATATTTTGAAGCAATTTGCTTATAATTGAAATTAAGGAACGTGAGCCAAGTACGCTGCTAGCTTAGCTAAAGGTATGCCAAGGTAGGGGGAGGAGTGAAGATTTACTTGTATGAAGGAAAAGTCACTTTGGGTAATAGCCACTGAAAAGCAGATGCATCGTGATTTTGCTATGACTGCTGGTTGAACAGTCTTTAGACAAAGGGCCCTAGTACACTAGTATATAATAATATTGCTACCGGTGGGAATGAGGCCATAGCTGAACTTAGACGGTTTAATAATTGCATTTAGAATATTTGTCTTTGTGTGAAACATCAGATGACTCCTCCATGTACTTTTTTATGCAGAACAACAAAAATACTTTCCTCTTCTTTCCTGACAATCAGGAAAGTGTTAATAAACTGCCACGTTTATCAAAGCTAATTAACCTACCAATTCGTTCAATTTGAAGAAATCAAGCACATTAATTTCCAGTAAAGTGTTAATGTTCAAACCAAGTCACCAGCAGCACTGAGCACTCACTCCCATACAAATCATTAATTGCCCGTTTAAATCCCATGCCCCAAACTCCAAATCACACAATTATTTGTTTTTGCTCTGGAACAAAATAAAAGAAATCTGAAATGATCACTAACTTTTTACCAAGCAGCAAGCACTATCGCTTGTTAAAATCTAACGACCATTGGTAAATTGAGCACTTAGTATGTTTTACACAGAAAAAAAGTCAGTCCTGAGCATTATAAAAAATGGTTAATATGTGACAGAGCTTCAGTACTTCTGCAAGGTAATATAATATTTTTATTTTTTGCAGACATCAAGAATCACCCGTTCTGATGATGATAAAGATAATGGCTGGGATGCCTGGGGAGCCTGGAGCGACTGTTCTCGTACCTGTGGAGGCGGAGCATCCTATTCTTTGCGTCGGTGTCTGAATGGCAGGTAATTATTATTTGCGCCGATACTGCTGTTGTAAAATGTTAATTTTTTTTTCAGTAAAAATAACTATTGTAGATCGTTTACATCATACTAAAAATGTACCTCTGTCTGTGCCATTATCTTTTTGGTCTTGCCGTATTTCTGTAGATCCAAAAAAAAACAACAGAAATTAAGCTTTTTGCAGCAGGGACCTCCTTCCTACATTCTCCCTTACCACATGGCACTTTGTGTATTTATACATATTTATTTATAGGGATTTATTATGTTATTATGTAGTAATTATGTGTCTACTTTTATACATTATAAGATTGCACAGTTCTTTTTATCCTTACAGAAATGTATAAATAAAGTTATACATACATATATACATACATACAAGAACTAGCTTGCCAGTACTTTTGTGTCAGTGTCGTAAATTCTATGCTGCCCAGCACATACATGGTTAAAGCTTCCCCTCTGAAGGAATATTTGCCCTTTGCATTATTTTTAATGCAGGGAGGATATTGCATAAGGAGAAGTTACATATCAGGGAAAATATGGTTACATCTGAAATGCTGTAGAGAATCGGGAAGAAGAAAATACCAAATACCACAAACCCTCACAAAAAAAGTCTGCATTTTATTAAAGAAGAGACAGAAGCTTTTTATATGTTTTTCTTTACCGAATGTTGGATTATGGAAATATTTTGATAAGTGGCTGAATGTGTTTTGTTATAGAACAGCCAATAATGTGTTTTCTTTTAGTTTCTTTGAAATTCTAAATGATCTAACTGATTGATCAATCTAGCAAATGACTATTGTTTTTGCTTTGAAATAAGTTCTGGCACAACTGTACACATCAAGAAAGAAAGCCTCACAAACTGCTACCTATTGCCCTAAAGTTATTTCAAACTAGTTTTGGTACGTTTTCCCTTTTATATCTTAGGGTGTCATTTGCCAGTTTAATCCTGGTCCTTCAAATAGAAAATGTTGTAAATTACAGGAAATATAGACCTTAAAATTAGGATCAATCTAACATTTGTTTTCTCTTTACCATATGACTACTGATGGTGGCCTTTGCCTTTGAGTTGGCTGGTTAAAACCCTTAGAGGTTAAGATATATCTTCTGTCCTGTTTCCGAGGCATACAGTAGTTCAACTTTCCCACTTGAGATGTGCCTGTCAGGGATAGTAGTCTTTAAGCTAGGTACTGCTGCTGTGCGGACAGGAACAGGGTGACAAGGGTGAAGAATCAGGACAGGATGGTGCGGGCATAGGGAGAGGGCTAGGCAGAGCAGGACAGGACGGTGTGAGCGTAGAGATAGGACTAGAACAGTGCAGGACATAGAGACAGGACTAGAACAGGACGATTCCGGCATATGAGACAGGACTAGAACAGAACAGGATGGTGCAGGCAAAGACACAGGACTAGAATAGGGCAGGACAGTGTGGGCGTAGAGACAGGACTAGGACTGGAACAGGGCTGGAACTGAGCAGGCTAGACAGGGCAGGGGGAAAGGAACAGGATAGAAACTAGACAAGGCAAGGAGCAGACAAGGGGAAGAGGAGGGAATGAGAGCCAGGGACAGTGCAACAGTGCTCAAGTTAGGCCAATGTTCAGGCACTGGTGGTGAGGAAGGCTGGCCTAATATAGGGCAGGGTCAGACCTGATTGGCTGACCCCAAACCACCAATAAGGATGATGGGGTGAAATAGCTAAACCTGAGAGATAGTATTTTATTTTACAGTATTTACAAGATATCCATCCATGGTGAAAAAAGCAGCCCCACGATATGATGCTTAATTCACATTGTAAATCTATGACACTTTTAAGCCAATGAGAAGATGTGGTTCGAAAACTAAAATGCACACATGTCTTCCGACTCATCTGAACAATCTGCCTTGAAAACTGGGCCAAAATCATCACCCCTGAACAGATGCGCAGCTAGAACATACTTACCCTGAAAGACTTAAAGCTGCTATTGTTAAAGTCACTCTTCAAAATACAAAGTTTGGGGATTGAATACGTACAGTATGTGAACGTTTTCCACTTATTATAAAAGTTAAAGCCGTTATACCACTGTGCATTTGAGTTTTTCCAATATATATAAATTAAGGCTGCTTAATGTGAAGTGTGATCCTTGATTCAATGGTCCACAACATCTCATACGCTCTTTTGCAGGAGCTGCGAGGGTCGGAATATACGATACAAAACATGCAGCAATAATGTAAGTCTGAAGTGAATTATTAATTTCCTTTCTTTTACTGTCTTTGAGTTCAAGAATCTAAACTTGGAGCGATTCCGCTAGCCTCTGTTATTCTCTGCCTCCCTCCTTTACTCCATTGCCTTAATTGACAGCACGAGGCTTTGAACTAACACTTCCAGCTCTGTCTCCTAAGCGGAGCCTTCCTGCCAGGCTGTGATTCAGAAAGTTTTATGTGTATCAGAAGGAAGTTGCACTTCACAGAGGATTTAAAGAGAAATATTTTTTACCTGAAAGTAGCCAAATTAAAAAAAAAATTGTCTAAAAGAGACAGTGGCGTTTGTTAAAATGAAGGGATTTCCTGACAGAAACCGAATAGGTTCATTTCATTCCAATAAATGTAGGATCATTTTTGTTATGAACGTGCTCCATCTGTTTTTATCCTTCCTATAACACAATACTGGCCTCCTGTGGACAAAATCTGGAAGAAAAATGTTATTTTCCCTGATCAGGTCAGCTGAGATAGACCAAAGAGAAACTGCTGAGGAAATAGCTGGATAAAGAAAATGCTTGGGAACCATTTCACTAACATATTTTACAAGTTGTTTTAAGTAATCCATTACAGGTGTTTATAACCTTTAACGGTTGAAATAAAGCCCCCAACAAACTTTTGTGTGCAGATTAGGGCTCCTGTATGAGTACAATAGCTCGGTGATAATATGGGGATATAGTCAGCATCTGCCCTTTTATAATAAATGTGTCTCCTATATTAGATCCTCATAGGAGAAAGAAATGGAACCTGGTAAAGTTCTCTAGTATATTAGAAACAAACTCTTAAGATGCCCCACTGGTGAACCACAGTTGTATAAAATGGACCAGCTTTCTGTTGGATCCCCTTAATAAAGGATGAAGGATATAGTACAGAAGAAGGAGGCCTCAGTGAAGAGTGAACCTATTGCAGGATACTTCAGGAGGATCGCAACTCAGGACAAGGGAATTCATTAAATGCAAGTCAATTACATGTGTGGCCAGAGTGTCCTAATAGATGCCTGAAAGTATTGACTTCTCAAAGTAGACATAATTCAAGGTGCCTGTGCACCCTGTAACTAGGGTTGCCACATTTGGCGGTTGTTAAACCTGAGCAAAGGGGGAAGACCATCAGCATCGGGAGCCCAAGGCAACCTGGCAGGCAACGGTGCCCTACCCCCACCCCCATGCATGGATACATTATGACAGCAGGGCTGGGGACGAGGTGAGTGGCGAGCAGAGGAGAGTGGCAATGAGGGTCAGGACTAGGGGTATGCAGACAAGAGGTATGTGCCCAGTGACCCCCCAGCATTGCACCCAAGGTACATGCCTCTTCTGCCTATCCCTAGATCCGGCCCTGAATACCAGTGATGTTGGTGGCAGGACAATAAAGTTGATGGCATACCAATGACATTGGAGGTAGGAGTTATGATGATTCGGTGGCATTCGAGCAGGGTTGTAATATTACTTGGATGCAATTATGTGGATTTCTGTCCATTTTCACAATGTTGAAAAGTGGACATAAAGTTTTTAATAAGTCACTTGAAATAATCATTAGTTCAGTTCAAAACCAGAAGGGTATCACCTGCAACAGATCATCAGTATGGGAGTGTGGCCGAAATAGCACTCCAATGTGTGCTTTGCAATTGTGCTAGTTCCTTACTGAACCTTATGGAAAATTGGATGATGATACTCCGTGCACCTCTCTTTTTCCTATCCTCCCTCTGGTTACTTTGATCCTCCAATGAGCCAAGATACATATATATATATATATATATATATATGTCTACCAAAAAGAGGTACCCTGTGAAGGCTGTAGCTGAAGGAAAGGTTTACTTGCCTATGGCATTTTGAACATGGGGACCTATTAAATATCCCAAGCAGACAGAATTTTTAAGACCTTTGGTTGACATTTAGAGCAAATGTCCTATAATGCAGGTCTCCAGAAGCCCAAATGATGGCACTGTGCCCCATACACAACCAGTTACATAAATGGCTACACCACATCCTTATAAATGGTGCCACAATACCTTGTACGTTTGTGACAAATATCATGTTAAACAGGAATTTTCAAATATATTGGTTAGCATAGCTTGCATGTTCAAACATTACATAGTCTTGCCTCAACATCTGGGCAATCTCATTTAACTATAGCAACAGGCACTCTAGCAACAATCACTGCATTGCCTAAACCTCTAAGAAATGATTGTTTGATAGTTTGGTGTGGCTTGAGATGTATTCAGCAACCAAATGAATCTCACAGACAGAATGTTTGTTTGTTATTGTTTTTTTTCACATTTATTTTGGCTAATTTCTAATGAACGTGTTGCATCCTGCGTGATGTGACATATATTAGTGCTGCACACATTTCACTGTGGCACAATGCTACCTTTAGCCTTGTGATATCTGTGGTGCCATATTCTTCATGTCATGCTATACATGGCCCTTGCCCATTTAGAAAATGTGTGTATTGGGTAATGTGAGGCAGGCATTCTTATTGTAAGTGTACTGGGATACCTTGAGTGAATTACAGGGATGTTAATTGTAAATTCTTGTTTACGCATTCCCGGACTGCACATGCCTGTGAGACACCCCACTGTGAAGTATGTCTCTTTCTTCCATCAGTAAATTCTCTGGGGGTTCACCACAGCACACACAGCAGCTATTTGGGCTGTAGTAGGGATCTCCCAGTGCCCCTACTGGTGAACCTGTGTGGATGATGCTAATATGACTGATTGGTTAAGATTCTAACATTTTGGAGCCCATTTACTTAGCTCGAGTGAAGGAATAGAAGAAAAAAAACTTTGAATGCTTTTTTTGGCTACTTCGACCATCGAATGGGCTACTTAGACTACGACTTTGAATCGAACGATTCAAACTAAAAATCGTTCGACTATTCGACCATTCGATAGTCGAAGTACTGTCTCGTTAAAAAAAACTTCGACCACCTAGTTCTAAAGACCTACCGAAGTCAATGTTAGCCTATGGGGAAGGTCCCCATATGCTTTGCTAGCTTTTTTGGTCGAAGAAAAATCGCTCGATCGATTAAAATCCTTCGATTTAATCGTTCGATCCAACGATTTTTCGTAAATCATTCAACTTCGAATATCGAAGTCGAAGGATTTCAATTCGGCAGTCGAATATCGAGGGTTAATTAACCCTCGATATTCGACCATAAGTAAATTTGCCCCTTAGCAAAGGTAAGTATATTAGGAGAAGCAGTGGACGTGATTGAAAATTTGGGGCTTATAGCATAGCAGCATTCCTGAACCATAGCGTTAGTATCAGTTTGAGAACAGACCTATGCACAGAGCAAATCAGTGATATCAGTAATTTTACATTTAATGACTAGTGATGGGCGAATTTGCGCCGTTTCGATTCGCCGAAAAATTTGCGAAACACGCCGGCGAATTTTTTCCGTGAATTTTCGCGGGCGTTTTGCAAATTTATTCACTGGGCGCAAATCGCGCAAATTCGCCGTGAATTCGCGCCTGACGAATAAATTCGCCCATCACTATTAATGACCTGATCACTGAATCGTCCATATAATGACTGTACTATAATACTAGAGAGGTACATTTCCTGAAGAAAATGTGAGTGGTGCTTGCCGTGGCAAAACTCAGGCCCAAATCTGATTGGCTGTTGTTGCCCCGCCCCTTTTTTTCCTAATTGTGAACCACAGTCACTCAGTGACTAACATACCAAAGTTTGGGAATGCTGTCATTTAATGTGTAAAAATGGCAGCATTTCTATTTTTTTCTATTGAAAATCAATGAATGAAATTTGATTGGTTGTTGGTGGCTCCGCCCACTTTTTCTAAACTTGAAGTGGAAACCCCCAGCGACCACATTTGTGATATTTAAGGTCCCTGACATCAATACTGAGAGAATGGCAGCCTTCTTAATTTTTCCCATTAAAACCAATCAAAGAAATCTGATTGGTTGGTTTTGGCTCCACCCACTTTTCTTAATTTTAATCCCAGTCCCCCAGTGACCAACTGTGCCAACTTTGAGGAGGCTGCCATTAACCGTCTAAGAGCGGCAGCAGTTTAAAATTTTCCTATTTAATTGAATGGCTGAAATTTGATTGGCTGTTGTAGACTCCGCCCACTTTTTGTAAATTTTGGCTGCAGTCACCCAGTGACCCACGGTGCCAAGTTTGGGAGCTTTGGCTTTATTACTGTGAGAATTACAGCTGTTTACATTTTCTCATTGAAGTCAATAGGGAAAATCTGATTGGTTGTTTGCGGCTCCGCTCACTTTTTTGGGTCCCCAAAATAGGACAGAATAGTCACAACACCCCATTCCCGAATAAGCTGAACGGTTTGACACCTCATTCATGGGTCTGCGACAAACTAATTATTCGATAAATTCCCCATTATAAGTCAATGGGGCAAATTTGGGGACCTCTCCTGCCCCGGGGGTAAAACTTATACCCTCGTGTGGGGTATCATCTGACACAGGTCGCAAACCTCTTCAAATGTGGTAAATTTAACGTTTCTACAAGATTCCCTCTCTGTGCTAGAATCCGTCAAAAGTTGGCCTCAATGTTAATCTATGGGACTCTTCGGGGTGATTAATTGCCCCCGCAAGGGGCAATTAACCACCCACCCCTTAGAAAAGTCATACCACCCCATTCCCGATTAAGCCGCACGATTTGACACCTCATTCATGGGTCTAGGACAAACGGTGCGGGACTAGTTACGCGCCAAACTTTCATACGGAAGAAGAATAAAAATAAGTTTGCAAGATAACAGTAGTGATGCTTTGCTTCGCAAGCACCACTAAAAAAATAAGTTTGCAAGATAACAGTAGTGATGCTTTGCTTCGCAAGCACCACTAAAAAAATAAGTTTGCAAGATAACAGTAGTGATGCTTTGCTTCGCAAGCACCACTAATAAAAATAAGTTTGCAAGATAACAGTAGTGATGCTTTGCTTCGCAAGCACCACTAAAAAAATAAGTTTGCAAGATAACAGTAGTGATGCTTTGCTTCGCAAGCACCACTAAAAAAATAAGTTTGCAAGATAACAGTAGTGATGCTTTGCTTCGCAAGCACCACTAATAAGCTCTCAGAAGTAAGGGTACGGTAGCTTTCATCCTACTTAAAGTATTGCGTCATACCCTTGGACAATTTCATCTGTAACACAATCAGGACATTATTTAAAGGAGAAGGAAAGTCTTCTTCCACTTGGGGGTGCCAAATGTTAGACACCCCCAAGTGATTGTATTGTACAAGTGATTGTAACCTCGGGCCGGTGCTCCTATCAGCAGAAAACGGCACCGGCCAGGGTTCTTCCAGTGAGCACCACAAAGCGCTTCTCTTCCAGCTTCTTCTTTCCTCTCGTGGCTGCGCTTGCGCAGTAGAGTGAAAAGCCGAAAGGCCAGCTATATCGTTCAACTGCGCATGCGTCTGCCCCGGGAGATTTGAAGAAAGAAGTTTTCTGCTGATAGGAGCACCGGCCTGGGGTTTCAGGTAAGTAAATACAATCACTAGCCTAACATTTGGCACCCCCAAGTGAAAGTAGACTTTCCTTCTTTTTTAATGGTCATTGTCCAAACCTTGGAAGTTACAAACTCTTTGTGATGCCAATTACAATGACTCATGCCTTTTTATAGATGTTAGTGGATATACATTGCACAGAATATCTCTATTATGTATTTTGTTTCTGCAAACCACAATTCATAAAGTTTACTTTTTTGCTTTATGGTCATGTTTTATATTCTGTTGTAGTATTGTAAAGCTATAATGCATATTAAAACCTTTCGGATAAACCCTTAGGATAAACTTTATAAAAGACTACTTGGGCCGATTCCATACCCAAAGTTTCTATGTGTATGTTTTTTTATGCTAGGCATCAATCCAGAGGCTTTCATATGGGAGAGGAATGGAGAACTCCATTGTAACTGTAGACATAAACATTTGGGGCCTTTATTATCAAGCGCTGTCAGAATAAACATTATTTTATATCCACATGAGCATTTTGAGGTATATATATATATATAAATTTATACTGAGCACTTCATTTACAAATTGAAGTACCTGGGTGTCAGTGAATATATAAATACAAATCAGAAAAAACACCACATTCTCAGGATTTGCAACTAGGGATGTCGCGGACTGTTCGCCTGCGAACTAATTTGCGCGAACATCGGCTGTTCGCGTCCGCCGAATGTTCGCGAAAGTCGCGCGACCTTCGCCAATTTGGGTTCGCCTTAGCTGGCGCTTATTTTTGCCCTCTCACCCCAGACCAGCAGATACATGGCAGCCAATCAGGAAGCTCTCCCTCCTGAACCACCCCCACACCCCCTGGACCACTCCCCTTCCATATATAAACTGAAGCCCTGCAGCGTTTTTGCCTGTGTGTGCTTGGAAGAGCTAGTGTAGGGAGAGAGCTGTTAGTGATTTGAGGGACAGTTGATAGTAAGTTTGCTGGCTAGTAATCTACTTGATACTGCTCTGTATTGGAGGGACAGAACTCTGCAGGGATTTGAGGGACATTTTAGGTTAGGTAGCTTTGCTGGCTAGTAATCTACCTTCTACTGCAGTGCTCTGTATGTAGCTGCTGTGGGCACTGATCTCTTCTGATCTCATCTGCTGAGCTGACTGCTGTAATAACCCAATAGTCCTTGTAAGGACTGCTTTTATTTTCTTTTTTGTTTTTTTACTTTGCTACTATAAGAGCCCAGTGCTATTAGTCTAGCTGTGTTGGGGAGTGGGACTGGTGTGCTGCTCCTCCTAGTAGTTCACCACTACCAGCACCAACCAGAGTCAAAATTGTTACAAAGTATCTTATTTGCACCTGTTAGCTGTTCTGAGCTCTCTGCCAAAAGCTAATTAAGTTAGAAACTGTTTTTTTTCTGGCTGTTCAGTTCAGAGAAAAGAGGGACTGGTGTGCTGCTCCTCCTAGTAGTTCACCACTACCAGCACCAACCAGAGTCAAAATTGTTACAAAGTATCTTATTTGCACCTGTTAGCTGTTCTGAGCTCTCTGCCAAAAGCCAATTAAGTTAGAAACTGTTTTTTTTCTGGCTGTTCAGTGCAGAGAAAAGAGGGACTTTCCAGTACAAAAGAGGGACAGGGGGTTGAGTGGTCAAAAGAGGGACAGTTGGGAGGTATGCAAGTGCCACCTAGCTGTGTGAGCTTTTTCACATTCTGTCTAAATAACAATAATAATTCCGTGTCCATAAATATCACCTGAGTGATGTTTTTACAGCAGCAATAATATATTCCGTATCCACTACTGTATACGTTGCCCTTGCAGGCATTGTTTGCCCAGTCTTTAACCAAGTGCCACCTAGCTGTGTGAGCTTTTTCACATTCCGTGTCCAGAAACATCACCTGAGTGACGTAGTGTGATTTCTGCCCTTTACAGCACAAAACGCAGCGCTGTGTCAACAATGTATTTTTCAGATACATTTTTGCCCTTGATCCTCCTCTGGCATGCCACTGTCCAGGTCGTTGCACCCTTTAAACAACTTTAAAATCATTTTTTTTCGCCTTCCCATTGAAGTCTATGGGGTTCGCGACGTTCGCGAACCGTTCGCATTTTTGGACGCATGTTCGCAAACATTTTTTCCGCCGTTCGCTACATCCCTATTTGCAACTGATATAAATACATTTGTTGCCTTAATCCTATGCTATGGACCCTAAATGTTACTTTCCTCAGGTACAAATAAAGGGTGTTCTTCCCTGAAGCAGATCACATTGAGGGCCCGATTTAAGAATGCTGCTTGAGCCTAAACTCTTGCATCTTTTCTTCCTTTGAATACCTTGGCTTCCTGCTTAGTGGGGGTTTTTTTCCCCTGACGAAAAAATAAAGATATGCAGGTTTTAGGTGCCAAGCTTTTATTTTTTGGAAAAACCCACTTCTGGGATAAAAACTGTGCAAAGGAAGAAACCATGTGACAGTTTAGGTACTCTTGTGTCATTTTTGGACCAAAATGCTTGAGCAGGAAGGCTAGAGCATTCTTAAATCGGACCCACCGGTGTAAAACATTGGAGTAATTCAATGAATTCCTTTATTTTTGTTGTGAGAGAGATTCTACCTATCAATCTACTTGTCTGTCTTTAGATATATCTCAAGGGTGCCTTGTGACAAAAAGACAAATGTCTTCCAATAGATACAATAGATAATCTACGGTATATAAATATATATTGCAATCAAAGACATACATGTAAAACACAATATATTCTTGCTTGATCTGGAACAGTCTACGATGATTTCTCCTACTAACTAAAGAAAACCTAACATATATATACAGCACCCTCTACAAACTGATGCTAGTATAACACAAGTTTTTCTTATTCTACACCCCGTATCATTATCTATCTAAGCCGCCACATCACTGTGAATAGGTCCCTAACATTCTTGAACAAAGGTGAAGCCAATGTGGTTTATTATAGGTTACAAATATAGCTGCTGAACATTGGCAGTGCTGTATTCATGGAGGTCAAGTGCAAGTTCTTGTGCTCCAGACTGGTTCATGATCAGATCAGAGTGCAAACTACAGAAAACTTGATAGATTGCACCTGTTTTTTGTACTTTGCACCTTACTCCATCAGTAAATTTACTGCTATTTGCTATTTAATGCGATTAACACATTGATTATTGGTGTAAGCTATCCAGAATTTTTATTCAGAGAGGATATAAAACATCTTGTGTGATGGTATTTATTCCTGTGGGTAATGTTAAAGTGGACCCGTCACCCAGACATGAAAATCTGTATAATAAAAGTCCTTTTTAAATTAAACATGAAATCCAATTTCTTTTTTTATTAAAGCATTCATAGCTGTTGTAAACTCATTTAAAAATATCAGCTGCCAATCAAATATTGCCTACCCCGCCTCTATGCCTAGGCATAGAGGCGGGGCAAGCAATTACTTTCACTTTCCATTCAGCACTTCCTAGATGTCACCGCTCTCCCCACATTCCCCCAGCTCTCTTAACGATTTAATTGTGTAACCAGGGCATGGGGATGGGCATTGGTCCCTGTCCCCTGGTGCACAAACAAGATTCTGAGATGATGCAAGGCTTGCCTTAATAACAATGTCCACAAAATGGCTCCTTCCTGGTTGCTATAATTTTGAATTCCCAGACTGATGGAAACAATATTCAAATAATTTATACAGTGTAATTAAAGTTCATTTTGCTTGACTAACATGATAAAATAGGATTTGGAATGATTTTGTTTGGGTGACGGGTCCACTTTAAATCTCTATATTTAAATCCAAAGTGTTATTACTTCACATTTTATTTGAAATTACATAATATTCTTTTTACAAGGCCTTAAGATAAAATTCCCAAAAAGTCATGTTTTGGATCTAATCCTTTTTAATTTGGACTGTATACAGAAAACATATTTATCTCTAGGCTATAAACGCAGGAGACAGTTATATTATTTGTTCCAGTACCAGTAGAATTGTACCAGTAGTATTGTCTACCAGTAGAATTATCAATTCTAACAGCTGCCTTTAATGAAACTCAGGCATTCTGCTCAGCATGGTCACAGATAAGAAATGTATGAACTTATGTATCAGTTTACAATTGCAGTTACAGAGTCAGCGACCCAAACCCTTCATAAATAGAGTAGAAAGTAGTTGAAAAAGGCATTAATTCTGGTTGAACTATTTGAAAACAACAGAACTAAACAAAAATGTTAAAGGTGGACTAACCCTGTAACCCTAACCTCTCCCAAGCATCATGAGTAGTGATGGGCGAATCTGTGGCATTTTGCTTCACCGAAAGATTTGCGAATTTACCCGAAAAATTAGCGAAACGTCGAAAAAATAGTGAAACGCATTGAAGTCAATTGGGGCTCATTTATCAACACTGGGCAAATTTGCCCATAGGCAGTTACCCATAGCAACCAATCAGTGATTAGCTTTTTAAAGCCAACTGCAAGTAGAACAATGAAGGCAACAATCTAATTGGTTGCCATAAGTTATTGCCCATGGGCAAATTTGCCCAATGTTGATAAATGACCCCCAATGGATGTTAAAATTATTTTGACACATAACAATTTTGCCGCGAGTGACAATTTTTATGCACGTGGCAATTTTTTTGTTGCCACAGTTTCGCGAATTTATTCGCTGGTGGCGAAACGTGGAAATTTGCAGTGACTCCATGCCTGCCAAATTATATAACGCCCATCACTAATCATGAGGGCTTATTGGCCCTATTATTCATTAATGTACTTGGCTCCTGGAGAAACTGACCCTGTGCAAGCCTTAACTAAAAATCACATTAGGCCCTTGCATTTCAGAGGGTACAGTGAGCCCAAACAGCCCTCAAGACAGTCAGCAAGAGAACTACCCAGCACTGGGCTCCCCTTGCACAAAAAAATGATCGGAGTGTCCTGGTGTTCAGAGCTATTCCCTGCCCAGTCATGTTCCCTGCTCCACACCAGCTAGCACCACCTATTTTAAAATAGGAGAGCGGCTGTGGAGGAGTGATTTCTAAAACTTCAGGTAAAGCAGACCTTCCTGCTTTGTCTATAGCTACACCAGTGTCAACGACCCAATAAGTAGTGACTGTCTATGGCATTCTGTCTGGCCTTTGCCATAACCCACAGAATTCCAGTCCAGGCCTGATCCTGTATGTGTGTTTGCATAAACTCACGTGCATTTGTGTGTGTGTGTGTTTGTGCTAGAGAATAAATGTGTAATCTCCACGGGGCAGAGACTAATATGACTGATTACATAATGTGTGTTGTCATTATATAAATAAAGGATAAAAATATCCTAAAAAATAAACCCAGGTTTTCTCCAGGAAGACATACGTAACATTTCAAATTAAGTGGAAAACATGCATGGAAGTACAACTGATTGTTCACTGCTGACAGGCTACTGTAAATTGCAAGGATTCTGGGATAAATTATATTAGGTGCCCTTGTAACCCATGAGCCTTGTGTCAGCAGGCATGATCAGATTATTACTGCATTATCCTTATCCCCCCAATCATGTTAACAGACTATATTCCACTTAAAATGACTCCCACATCTGTTAGTACTACAGTTAATGAATGTGCAGATGTCATTTCTATCCATACAACATCAAGGAGCTTGTTCATAGAGTAAGCCGCTTCAGCCGCTTCATTTCTTTGTGTCGAACAAAAAGTCACACATGCTTACACTTTGTAAATGTTTCCATAACTTTATAGACTTTAAAGTTGTTAATTGTTTTGCCTAATTTGTACCAATTTGGGGGAAGGAAACCATTTTGCTTGAATACGTGATAAGTTGAAAAACTTTAATACTAGAATATTTTAAAAATAAGATCATTATGGCATCCATCAGCACTGGTGGAATAAAAATATATTTTATACATAGATATCTATTTAAACGTTTTTATAGTCTAGTACCTTACAAAGCCTAGACCAGGGGTCCCCAACATTTTTTTACCCATGAGCCACATTCAAATGTAAAAAGAGTTGGAGAGCAACACAAGCATGAAAAAAAGTCCCTGGAGTGACAAATAAGGGCCGTGATTGGCTATTGGTGGCCCCTATGTGGACTGGCGGCCTACAGGAGACTCTGTTTGGCAGTTAACCTGGTTTTAATACAACCAAAACTTGCCTCCAAGTCTGGAATTAAAAAATAAACTCCTGCTTTGAGGCCACTGAGAGCAACATCCAATTGGTTGGGGAGCAACATGTTGCTCACGAGCTACTGGTTGGGGATCACTGGCCTAGACAAATATTTCCTTTCAAATAGTAGACCAGCAAATATCACCAATCGATGGGTTGCTATGGGTTACTAGAACTGGAGCTAACTTTTCACTGTGAATTTGATCACCAGGGTGAGCTCACTTTTTTTAAACAATACTTTTGTGCTACCCACAGCCTACCCAACACCCTCTGCCGAGTACCTGTAGTCCAGCCGCACAATCCAGACATCAAAGCTTTTCCACCAAAATCCTGACTACTTTGTGGGCATTTTGTGGGTATTTTGTGGTTTCCTGCAGATACCTGACTTGATTCAGGATTCTAACACTATTTGCCAATGATAACTGATGGCATCTTGGCAAATTTGCTTCTTGGCAGTAACCCATAGCCACTTATCAGTGTTTAGCTTTTTTCAGCCAACTGTCAGAGGTGCACATTTGCCCAATGTTGATAACAGTAATAGATATTTTTTGTAGAGTCTTCATGTCTTTCTCACCAAGTAAATCTAGTGCACAATCACAAGTGTATTGCATAGTTGATTCCTTTTTCTTCTTTAGAAAGCATTTAGTGGAATGCATCACAACTTCTAATTGGTCTATCTCTGTCCAAACTCTATGCCCTATTTCCTCTAATTGCTTGTAACGGTCTTGTGGAGCATGACACAAAATGCAAACAGCAACAGTATAATCCTTTCTAGATGTATTCAGGTTGATATTTTCTATAAGCACTGGAGGGCCCATGCCTAGGGCTAAATCCAGCTGTGGAGTTGGGGTGGGAAAATAGATACTCCTCTCTTCTGCGGTCAGTGCAAGTACAATGTCCCAATCCTTGGGTTGCTTTGCATGCTTCCCATAACATGTATAAACAGACAATAGCATATTTTGATATAAACAAATATTTATATGATTTTTGCAGGATTGCCCATCTGATGTTGGAGATTTTAGAGCACAGCAGTGCTCGGCACATAATGATGTTAAATACCAGGGACAATATTATGAGTGGCAGCCGGTCTACAATGATGCAACTGCCCCCTGTGCTCTCAAATGCCAAGCCGTGGGGAAGAACTTTGTGGTGGAACTTGCTCCCAAAGTACTTGATGGCACTCGCTGTAATACAGAGTCCCCTGATATGTGCATCAGTGGCATTTGCCAGGTAAGTGTCTGGAAACCTTTAGATTATATTGAATAATATGAATTATTAAACAGGTATTTCACCTTAAAATAAGCTTTTAATGAGGTGTTTACAGCAGAATTCTAAGTCCAATTTTTTGTAGAATTTTTTTTTCCCCTGATTTATTAAACCCAGATGCTTTTAAAAGTCTGAATAAAAAAGTACTCCATCTCAAACCTGCCAAGATCACGTGGAAGTCAATGGCAGATGTCCCGTTTATAATTGAAAGATATCATGATCTGAGCTGAACTACAATAATCCGATGAATATGTAACTTTTGGTATTAATCGTTTTTCAGGCATCAAATCCGAAAAAAATCACTTGGATTTTTTTTTTTTTGCAATTTTATGGAGTCTTTTCCCGCACCAGATTTTTCCGAGTAAAATTATTGGTAAATATGGTAAAAATGTGTATGGGAGATTGGTCGAAGTGGTTTTAAGAAAATAGTGAGAGATTTTCGGATTTTTGTAAATAACCCCCTTCAGTTTTAGATATGGTGGTTTCTTTTTTAGCTTTTTCCATTTTTTCACCAGAATTGTTTTCTTTTTCCATGTAATTATAGTGACATTTAGTGAACACAACACTCCGTTGTTACAGAATATTTTAATTCAATCTGAACTTTACTTTTTTCATAACTTCTTGTTAAGCTTATAATATACACCACTCGCTAGCACAGGTTCTTGCCTTCACCTAACGCAATCAATGAATTGCTGATTTCTAGATAAATTGCCGTTTTTATGCATTTTGTGATACATATTCATAATTTCTGCACTATCCACCCATTTTCCCACCATATGACATCTTCACCCCACTCCCCAGCAACATCACCGCCTCAGCCCCCACAAAATTTCAGGTTTTCCTCTACTGCAGATGTGTAACTTGCATTTTCTTAATAAAAGAAGAGGCTGCTGGGGTTTCCTCTGGCTCCTCGTGTTTCCTTCCACAAAAAAACACATTAAAAAAAAGGCGGGATAATTGGCTCCTGTTAAAAGGGGGCATAGGCCCTACTGTGTGTGAATGTGAAAGGGGCCATGGAGGCCTATTTATAAACAGCATAATTTTAGTGGTTTTTGAGGTTTTTTATACCACGGCTAAACTCGCTTTCTCTAAAACCACGAATGTCATGACTATCTATAAAACTACAAATGCCATGACTTTCTCGACTTGTCACATAATAGCGATGACTTTTTCATATGGTTGCACAAAAGTCAGTGTCATCTAAGACATTTAAAACCAAGAATCAAAGAAAGATCTTACAATTGTAAAAAGGAAGATCTTACAGAAGAGGAGGGCAGGGAGGGGAAAGCAGTAGAGGGGAGTGAACACGGACTAGGGGTAGGTACCTACTTCATTGGGTGAAGAAACTGCATTAGCAACATGGAGGCCTGAAGCTAGGAGAAGGGCACATAGCTCATGTTGGGGGGCAGCAGTTTTGCGTAGTTACACCACTTTAATTTCGTATTGAATAAAAAAAGTGTCTGGGTCCCAGAAAAATCATGAATTAAAACACATTTTTAAATGAAAGATAAGTTTTTAATAATTTTTATAATAAGCATAGGGTATAGTAGAGAAAGGATTTGAAGTAAGATTTTTTTTTGCTTATAATTAGAGGTTTTCAGCATAGGCAAGTAGCATATGTGTTTATTTTCATCCTCCTTCACAGCAATTTGCGTAGGGAAGTGTGAACATTATATGCAGTATTAGTCTGCAGTTATTCTTTTCTAATGGTTATTACATGACCCATTTGAAATCGTGACATTTTTGCATGGCTCCGTGGCCAGAACTTTCCTTTTTTTTTTTAAATAAACTGAGCACCGGCCAAAAATATAAGAGCAAAAGGGGTTTTCCATTTCATCTTTGGCACTTTCCCTTGGCATTGCTTTGTCAGCAAATACATGAATTTCGTGATATCAGCCAATTAAATGGGCCATAAAACTGACGCTGCTTGCAGAAGTAATTTTCAGTCATCACCCTGGCGTGATCTTTTTTTTCACTAAGGAAAATATGACCAGTTTCTTTTTGCGTTAAAATTGCCAGGCTTCCCTAAGAGCAGCTATTGATTGAAAAAAAAAAAATAATGTATGTAGTTCATATCATTCATTTAAAACAGGAAAACAATTACTTGAAGACAGAGCATAAAGTATTATGTAAAAAGGAATTATACCAAGTAATTAGATGAAAAACAATTTATCCTAGTTAATGGAATTAGAGTGCAGCTCATCCCTTTTTTTTTATTCTACAGTTAAGTCTACTGTAAATTATATTCTTGCAAACGTCAGATTCTGACTTTGGAACTCTCCCCCACTGTTCCCACACATCCACCCCTCCAGTGTCTGAAAGGGGCATTGGAGGCCATCCTTCTCCTTAACTAGGGCAGCCAAATGGGGCAGCAGGTCTGGGCCGGCGGGACCGCCCTGTGCTGTTCCCTGTGTCCCACCCCTCTCCCATTTCTCCTTCACTCCCTTTGATCTATGGCTACAATTAAGGGGCCACCAATGGAAATTGTTTTCATTCAACCAGCGCAAATGATTTCCTAGAAACAAAAGGAAATAAAAGAAATAAAAGGGAGGGGCCAGAAAAATATAGAGGAAGACATTAAGCAGAGGGGATCACACACAAGAGGGGAACACAGGAAAGGAGAAAGCCAAAGGGTATGGACATTGCAGGGGGAGGGCAGCAGGGGTGCTCCACCAGTGAGTTGAGACACTTGCCTCAGGCGGCAGTACCCCAACCTGGAAATCAACCCCGAAATTCGGCTTTTATAGTACAGAGAGCGCAATTGCGCTATCTGCACTAGCGACGTGGACTGCCCCTGACCCCCTCCGGCGCTGAAAAGGTGAGTGGCAAAAGGAAGGCCGTCTCAGGCGGCAAAATGCCCAGGTTCGCCCCTGGAGGGCAGGGTTATGGGCATCAGACATTTTCCTCAAGTAAAAAGATTGTAGATTATAATGAAAATATTATAGTCACTTGGAGTTAAGTGACCTGCAAAAAAGTAGTTATATAACGTTATAGATTACATTGGGGGTGTACATTATTCACTATATACAGTATGTCCCCTGAGGCTCTGATTTACTCACAATCTGAACGATCCCAGTAGAATGTCCACCCTGTAGCTTCTGTTGAATGACAGCTCCCAGCATGCCTTCTGATGGCGCCTTGTTATCTAGATTGCAGCCTTCATGAGAGTGGGACCACTTCCCTGGCCTGTGGACAAAATGTTAATGCTTGAGAAATAAAGCAATAGCTAATTGTGCATGAATTAAAACTCAGTGGCATTGCAGCATGCAAAGTGACATTTGATCTGATGAGGTACTGAAACTTCTGCCAAAAAAACAAGTTATTGTTTGGAATGTGCAATAATTATGTACCAATTTACAACATGGTTGGTCCAGTGTAAAGAAAATGATTAACCTTAATACATATATAACTTTCCTCTTGTGAAGCTAAACACTAATGCTTTGTTTTCTGCAGATGGAGCTAGACTAATGCAAAGCTATGTTTACTCATATAATGCAACGAGTAAACACATCATATCACAAAACTAACATTTCTGGGAACACTGTAAATATACAAAATATTGTAACAATTATATGGGATAAAATAACACGTACATTGCATGACAAGTTGCAGAGTCACATCAACGCATGACGGCCTTATTTCTCTGTATACCGTAAAAAAACCTTCTGCTTTTACATTTTTACCACATAAGGAGTGGTCATTTTTATCCAGAAAGAAGCCCAGACACGGTGCACATTTTAGTCTCCACAATTATTGCTACATAATCTGTCCAAGTCCTGACATTTCTCTGGCTCAAACTATAAATGTCTCTGTAGGTGTTTTGACCCTTTGCTCATCTAAACAAACATGCTGATCCTCTGACGTGGGTTTGTCTGCATGGAATGATTTTTGTTGTTGTTAGTTTATTTCAGATGGCGCTGATAATGATATCATAAGATTAACTAGGTGCTGCGAGACAAAGACTTCTCTTATACCTTTATAACACAGAAATCAAATTCATCTTCAGTGATAGGGCTTAGTTGTGCTGCACCCGAGGTGGTAAATGTGTAATGTGGAAAAGCAAAAAGTGTGTTGGTTGGTTGAAAGCTGTAATAATTATTTTAAAGCTGAGAAACCTACTCACCCTACAAGACTTGGGCAAGAATGGGAAGCAACTGCCATATGACTGTTATAGTTTCCCAAAATGTATGGTTTGTGGATTTAACTGTTACAATACATAAAAGAATAGTTGTGGGTTGTATTTGAATGGACCTGAATTAAATATTTGAACGTAATATTAAGTGCCAGGTTGAATGTCAAGGTGTCCAAGTTATAGCTCCATCTGCTTTCCCCCTTGAGGTGACAATTAGAAGGGAGGGTTGGCAACACTGTTATGTGTGATATTAAAATACTTTGCTTGCTTGCCACTCCTTCAGCAGACTGCTGCTTGGAGTTACAGAAGGGTCGGAAGGTGGTAATGTGTAGCGCTAGCACCACTTATGCCTCTTCTGCCTACTGTTAGTTCTGTAATATTCATATTTTGTGGTCCTTACTCTCCAAAAGGTTTGGGTGATCTTAGAAGATATATAATTAGTGATGGGCGAATTTGCGCAAAAATTCGCGAAACGGCGCCGGCGTCTCGTTTTTGACACCGGCGCCCGTTTATTCGATGCTGGCGCCCGTTTTTGACGCCGGCGCCCGTTTTTGACGCCGTGAATTTTTTTCGGCGAATTTTCGTGGGCGTTTCGCGAATTTATTCGCTGGACGCGAATCGCGCCTGGCGAATAAATTCGCCCATCACTATATATAATATATGTAAGCTTTCTAGATTTAAATATTACATCACTTCATCAGGCGTTGTATATACAAAACTTTCCTTAAAGGAGAAGGAAAGTTGTTTAGCAGTTGGGGGTGCCAAATGTTAGGCACCCCCCAAGTGAATGTATTTACACCCCCAAGTGCTAGACAACTTTCCTTCTCGTTTAATAACAGTGTCCACAAAATGGCATCTGCCTGCTTGTCTCGATTGTGAATTCCAAGACTAAAGGAAACAACTTTTAAATAATGTACTGTATTTAGTGTAAGTAAAGTTAATTTTCCTCAACAAACATGATAGAAAAGGATTTGGAATAATTTCTTATTTGATCAAAGTGATCAGTGTGTAACTCTGTCCTTTCCATTAACTATTAGTGGGACAGGCATGGAATGCTAGGATTTTTAAATTACTATACATTAGGGGGCACATTTACTTGAGTGAAGGAATAGAATAAAAAATACTTCGAATTTTGAAGAATTTTTTTGGCTACTTCGACCTTCGAATAAGACTTTGAATCGAACGTTTCGAACTAAAAATTGTTCGACTATTCGATAGTCGAAGTACTGTCTCTTTAAAAAAAACTTCGACCACCTACTTCGCCACCTAAAACCTACAGAGCATCAATGTTAGCCTATGGGACCTTCTCCATAGGCTTTCCTAGCTTTTTTTTGATCGAAGGATTTTTCCTTTGATCGTACGAACGAAGGAAATGCGGTAAATACTTCGACTTCGAAGTCGAAGGATTTTACTTCGACGGTCGAATATCGAGGGTTAATTGACCCTCGATATTTGACCCTAAGTAAATGTGCCCCTATGTTTTTATTTTTCTTTCTTTTAGTTTTGATTCCTTTTATAGCCTAGTGTGCTGGAAAGGTACATTCTCTAGTGATGGTACCATTATTGCAATATAGGGTAATATATAGTATTTATTTTAAACTGAAAACAAATTTCTTTGGAATCCAAAGCAGCTGCAACTCAAAATGCTAATTTTACATAGTATACTATGGGGCATTTATATCAACTTTTTAATGTCTGGGCAGCAGATGCCTAAATGCTATTTGAATTTGTACTTGAGTCCAGGCTTTTCTTACTTGCTGTGTCTGTGAATCTGAATCCAGGCTACAATTTCTTCCTGTCTGTGTCTTTGATTCTGTGTCCAGGCTTAGTTTTATTCTCTCTGTGAGTCTTTATTTATGCATTCTTTGGCTTTAATTTACAGGGTCAGTCCAACACTGTGTTTTCTAATGTTGTTATGTCATGGTGTCAGTTCCCAGTATTAGGTTTTAAATACTGTTTTTTTTTGAGTTTATGAAGTTTTCTGACAAAACCCTTTACATATGGTTTAATGGTGTGTGAGTTCCTTTTATATGAGAAGTAGCTGCGCTGTTTGTACTTTCTTAGCACAAGTGAGAGAATATAGCCAAAATCATAGATAGCACTAAAGGAAAAAATGCTTGCACTGCTCATATTTATTCAATTTGAAATTGTAATTGTAAATGTATTTGTAAATGTCTTCTGTGCAGAAAATGTATTTGCAGAAAATGTATTTGAAGGAAGGATAGGGGAACTGAATTTCACAATTTTTTTTTCAATTTACCCTTTTTTTATACATGTATTTGTAGTGCTTTTTTAAAACACTTTTGGATCCTAGGTCTTCCTTGTGCATAATTTATTTTAGCATTTGGAAACATCAACATGAAGTTAAGAACCTTAGCAGAGATGTTCATCTTTCAATTGTGGTTACAATACAAGATACCTATCGTGTGCAAATACACACATGCCATTTTCATCATGAACCAATTAAAGTACCTGCTAGTTATTAAAATGGTGGAGGAAAATGGAGGAATCCATCACAGAATCAATTAGAACAAACAAACTCCATGCATTTAGTCCTCCGGTCAGAACTGAACCCAGGACCCCAGCATAGAAAGGCAGCAATTTTAACCCCCTTGCGTTTCTTTTTGGGGTTTTTTCAAGCAACATAATCAAAATATCAAATATCTATATTCTGCCATTTATTTTTCTGGAAGGAAAAATTTAAAATCCAAAGAAAAGTCTTATTTTTATCTTGGTTCAACAATTGATTAGGTACTTAAATGTTGAAAGGCAATGCATAATTGTTTTTATATTCTGCATTTCCAATTACTGATTGTGTGAAAATATTATTTCTTCAGTTTAAGAAGGTAACATAAGCCAGTAGAAAAGGAAAAACCTGAAAATGTTTGGTTTCTATGCTGGACCATCATTGAGCATCGATGACATAGACTCTTGATAGACTTGACGTTGACTTGATCAGCTTTTTAAAATTTGCTTTCAACTTTTTAATAGAATCTTCTTATTACAAAAAGGCTATACTGTATTTAAAAGGTATAGAAAATCAGCTTTTTTTGCAGATACCAACTAAAAATTATTACAGGTGGGCTGTATTCTATAGTCGGCTCCTCCAGCAAGCTATTGGGAGAAAACACTCCTTATTTATTGCATTGTTATTTGGGGCTTTTGGCCAGTATAAGCCTATGGACATTTCAATGTAATTTCAATATTAGAGCCAAGACTTCTATCTTAAAGAAGTGTTTAACAAATGTTTATGTTTTATTACATTTTTAAATATTTAATTAAGTTATTAGAAGGTGTTTTGTCTTCACTTCCACCATTTAGCAGATGATGTAAAGTCCATGTTTCTTTAGGCCTAAAGACATGTAGTTATTACCATAAACATTTATATTCTCACTTGTAGGAAATGTTCTTACTAGATCAAAATAAAATTAAGTCCATCATATCTTTAATCTGGAAACCATTTATCCAGAAAACTTGGCAGATATGTTTCCCATAAATATATGTTATTAACCTTAATGGACAAGTATGAACATTTTATATAGACTTCAGGTACAGAGGGTGGCTGTTAATGGTACATTCTCTACTTGGAGTAGGTTCTTGGGGTGCCTCAGGGCACGGTATTGGGTCCACTTTTATTTAACTTGTAAGTAATCTATCAGTGTTTGCAGTATTGTAAGTTATGTATCAGTGTTTGCAGTATTGTAAGTAATGTATCAGTGTTTGCAGATGACACAAAACTATCCAGCCCAATAAATTCCATCCAGGATGTGGCATCCTTGCAACATGATCTTGATAGACTGGCAAACTGGGAAGCTAAGTGGCAAATGAGATTCAATGTTGATAAATGTAAAGTCATGCACCTGGGATGTAAAAATATCCAAGCCACTTATACCCTTAATGGGACTGCACTAGGCAAATCCATTATAGAAAAGGACCTTGGAGTCCTTGGATGATAATCTTGGCTGTAGCAAGCAATGCCAGTCAGCAGCATCAAGGGCAAATAAGGTCTTGTGCTGTATTAAAAGGGGCATAGATTCACGGGAGGAAGGGGTCATTCTTTCACTTTATAGAGCACTGGTAAGGCCCCATCTAGAATATGCCATACAGTTTTGGTCTCCATCACTCAAACAGGACATTATTGTATTAGAGAGGGTACAGAGAAGGGCAACTAAGCTGGTAAAAGGTATTGAAAATCTTAGCTATGAGGAAAGACTGGCCAAATTGGGGATGTTCACACTGGAGAAGAGACGTTAAAGTGATGATATGATAACTATGTATAAATATATAAGGGGATCATATAATAATCTCTCTAATGCTTTATTTACCAGTAGGTCTTTCCAGCTGACACAAGGTCACCCATCCCGTTTAGAAGAAAAGAGTTTCTGACAAAATATTCAGAAGGGTTTTTACAGTGAGAGCTGTGAAGATGCGGAATTCTCACCCTGAATCAGTTGTACAGGCTGATACATTAGATAGCTTTAAGAAGGGGTTGGATGGCTTTTTAGCAATTGAGGGAATACAGGGTTATGGGAGATAGCTCATAGTACAAGTTGATCCAGGGACTAGTTCGATTGCCATTTTGGAGTCAGGAAGAAATTCTATCCCCCTCTAAAGCAAATTGGAGAGGCTTCAAATGTTTTTTTTTGCCTTCGTCTGGATCAACTGGCAGTTAGACAAGTTAAAAAAAAGTTAAAGGTTGAACTTAATGGATGTGTGTCTTTTTTCAACCTTACTTACTATGTACTATGTTACTATGCTTCAATTCATGAATACTTTATAAATACAATTCTGTACCATTTCTCAAATAATCGAGTTAACCATACTTCTCTCTTCGTTCTCTCTTCATGTAAGAGCCAGAGATTTTACACAACATTATACATAAGTCTAAGGCATCTTTTGGGGGTTCCCTTTGGCTATAAGATGTATGTGAACCAACACTGTCAAAATGACTCCAATACAAGTCCTCCTGGATTTGTTTCAAAGTGAGGTAAAAAGTTGGTTTAACTGATTAAACCAAACTGTCAATCAAAACCTGACTCTGAATCCTGCATGAAGATAGACACATTGCTGAAAGAGGGATAGTGAAGAACAATTGATTATTTCAGAAACAATACATTTTTCATGTATTCGATTTAGAAAGCCTCTTATTTCCATGAGATGAACCTTGTATTACATTTTTATTTATGCAATATTTCTACCTTTAACACATGAGAACTGATGTTTCCTGTAATGTAGAGTATCAAGTCTTTCAAATAACAGATACATCTACTGAATTCATCTACTGAAACTCTCTCAAGTTTGAAGTCTGGGCCCATCCTTGTATGCATGTATTAGCAAGCAAAGAAAAAAGGTTCTTTAAATCACGTGGCCTATATTTGCTTGAAACAAGAAAAATCAGTTATCAGGTATTGTTTTGCAGAGCTGTTTTCCCTTAATATCAAGAATCATTATAAGAAAGTGCATGGTATGATAATATTAAATTATTACATAATATAACATAACATTTGAGCTATGCATAAAAAAATGAAACAAATAAACACAGGCATGTATAGAAAAACAAAGGGAAAAAGGAGAGAGAGAGAGAAAGACATTGCATTCTGTATGGCATGGATTATTCTATGTAATACAATATTTGACTGTACTTAAGGCTTTGGAACATCCAGTAATGGTTTAATTTATTGGGGTGTGTAGAGGTCAGTCTAAAATGTAAGAACACTGTGTTACTCCAGGAACATAACCAGTTTTAGAAAAGATTAATTGGCATCGTTTCTAAAACCTGCAAAGGTGCGGTTGATTAGAAAAAGTGAATGAGGCCAGACTGACATTGTTTCATTTCAGATTGCACCTTGGTATTGGCTTTTAACATGTGCCAACAATTTCTTTGTCAATGAATTTGCTGTAGCCAAACGCAGATGCTAAATCATCCACATAAGTGATCAAAGGGTCATCCTACGTACTCTCTGTTTATAACATGCACCAGAGGAAGGACCAGTTGGGTCCGAAACATGTAGTGCGACAATAAAACTACATACTTGCAAAGACTCTCCAGATTTTCTTGTTACTATACTTAACAGTAAGTATTATCTTGTTAAGATCATAATAATGAAAAAACTAAACAAGCCCTCATTTAAAAAGACATATCAATTATGGTCTCTTTTTTGAAGAAGAAGAAGAAAAAGAATCCATTGGATTCAGGTGGAGTTTCATGCTTTTATGTTTTTAATAGTTTAGCAACTATTGAACTATTTAATTGGCAGAGCATTCTCCATTTAAAATCCAGAGTTTGCTGCAGGTGTAGAGAAAGAAACCCTCCCATGACTCACCTAAAAGTATTTCTGTTCTTCATGAGCCCATAAGGATTTCTCTAAATTCTGCAGTACACTATACATTGTGTAAATATGCAGAGAAAGGGGAAAAGTCATTTTGATTTTAAATTATACACCTGTTTACAACAAATTCTGGACTGCACCTTATTTCACTATATTTGTTATCTATATGGTTATTATATTTTCAGAAACCCTTTTCAGTGTGGATTTGGAAATAATATTGGCGTTCTATTACGTTTTGCCACTGGCATGTAACGTGTGAAACCATCTGCTTTCCTCATTTTAATCTGGGACAGTGATAAACCTCTGAAATGGTAAAATTATGTCTAGTTTGAGATTTGCCTTTATGGTCAAGTAAAATACAATATAAAAGCATTATGAATGACATCATATGCTTTAGACTATTTAAAAAACAGAGACTAAACAGAGCATATGTAATTAGAACAGGGGTCAGATAAACTCTTGCATTTTAGGCACAGGTCATTGATAGTGCACAATTGTAATTCAGAATATTTGGCTCGACGCAGTTCGCTCTTTTCATTGAACTTTCCTCTGCAGTGTATCAGTTGTGGTTATTTCATTTGAAAAACATGCTTAGTATAATAATCACTTCATCTGAACGTTTAAGAAAGTTCTTTCTATTTCTTATACATAAAACACATGCTGTAATTGTTTGAAGGAAGTCTGTATTCTTCACAGGAAGTGTAAAGTTATTATTTCAGGTCTCGCTAGCATACTAGTTTGGATTGCGGATAAAGCTGACTCAAGGGAGGGGACCTTCCCCTTTTCAATGGAGGCATTGACCCTCATGTTCCAGACTTCACCCTGCTCCATGGACTTAGAGAATTCAGTGTGCTCACAAATGCAAACAGTTTTCTTACAAGTGCAGCCAACTTATTTCTCTGTGTATACAGCGAGAGCACGGACAGACTAAAATTTCTTTTGAATAATCAGCACTGCTGATATACATTGAGCTTTTCACTCAGGCAGGCCAGCTCTGATTCTCTTTTTGGCTAATGGAGGAGCAATGGATGCCTCCTGGGTTTTGTGTCAGCCTCAGTTCCTTTACCACAAAAGTGATATAAAGGTGATACCTTTATTGGCTAACTAATATAATCATAGCAAGCTTTTAGAACATTTTAGTTCCTTTTCCAAGCTGATTACAATGAAGCAGTGGTGTTCCTGGTATATATACAACATTCAGCTTAAAGGTCAAATGACAATAAAAAGGAATATCAATCTATGTGTAAGGTGTCAAAGTCATTTACGAGGGATCTGCAAGAGATAAGCAGATAAGGTACAAGATAATGTGGGTCAAAGAGGATGAGTATAAATTAGGGCTGAATTATTGGAGTGTAGAATCAAAGGAATTCCATATGATCTCTTAGTCCATATCCAGACATGTTGGTATTTCTGACCTGGTGCAGGCCTTTCTTAGTCCACATAACTAGGCATAAATCCAAGGCCCAGGTTTAGTCCCTTCTCCTAAGAACTGAAAGTTTCCATTAGTTTGTACTCTCACACTTTTCTTTCATCATCTGCTTTAAAATTGCCCTTAAGAACCAAAATTCTTAAATCCTTTATGGAGTGATGATTTCCTATTGTTGTGTCCAGTTTTTTATTGGTGATAGTGAATCTGGGGTGTGTATTTTTCTTTCTCAGGCTTTGCCCAGTCTCTCCTATATACAGTCCCCCTGTTATGCATTTACCGTATATACTTGAGTATAAGCCGACCCTAGTATAAGCCGAGGTAACTTATTTTACCTATGAAAACTGGGAAAACTTATTGACTCTAGTATAAGCCTAGACACAACTACAGCCCTGTCTCCCAGCAGCGCACATTCCGCCGAAGTGACCCTCCCCCAGGGATCAACCGGACTTCTTTGCAAAGTTGATGGTGACAGAGAATTGCCAAACGGATTACTGTGTGCATTGTCCCACTTTCCCACTACCATGTGCAGAGGGTGCTGTTTGATATTGCCATCACTGTTAATCCTTCATATAACCAACAGAGGGCGCTGTGTGATATTGCCATCACTTTTATTCTTTCATATAACCAACAGAGGGCGCTGTGTGATATTGCAGTCACTGTTATTCTTTCATATAACCAACAGAGGGTGCACTGTTATTCTTTCATATAACCAACAGATGGCGCTGTGTGATATTGCAGTCACTGTTATTCTTTCATATAACCAACAGATGGCGCTGTGTGATATTGAAGTCACTGTTATTCTTTCATATAACCAACAGATGGTGCTGTGTGATATTGCAGTCACTGTTATTCTTTCATATAACCAACAGAGGGTGCTGTGATATTGCAGTCACTGTTATTCTTTCATATAACCAACAGAGGGCGCACTGTTATTCTTTCATATAACCAACAGAGGGCGCTGTGTGATATTGCAGTCTCTCCCCAAGCGAACTGTTGGTATAGGAATGATTAAAAGTGACTGCAATCTCAGCTACTGCCCGCTGACCCGAGTATAAGCCGAGGTAGACTTTTTCAGCACATTTTGGATGCTGTAAAACTTGGCTTATACTCCAGTATATACGGTAGTGCATTGTATTAAGTACACCACATTGGAATAAGAACAGTTGTAGTGACCATGGATGCTGTATTCCTCTATTGTGTCCAGAATTGGTATTTTGTCTGAAGTCAGAATGTGTTGGCAGGTTTCGCATAGTTTTTTGCCACAGGGATATGTTCCATTTTTAGGTGGGGTGCAACAAGGCTCTTTTTGTTATAAGTGACTTGTATAGGAGAGACTGGGCAAAGTCTGAGAAAGAGAAATACACACCACCGATTCACTATTACCAATAAAAAACTGGACACACCAATAGGAAATTATCACTCCATAAAGGATTTAAGAATTTTGGTTCTTAAGGGCAATTTTAAAATAGATAATGAAAGAAAAGTGTGGGAATACAAATGAATATTGCCGAAACTCAAATTGAGTTTTTTCTCCGAAAAAAAACTTGAATGTCAGGAGGGCTATTAACATCTTCAAATGGGTCACTGGACCTGTGGCATTGATTTCTACATGAACTCAGCAGGTTTTAGGTAGCGAATAGTCGAATTCAAATTGAGTTTGGATTATTCCCAATTCGAATTTGTGAGTTTTGACAAGAAATACAAATTCAAATTTATGTTGATGAGATTAAGGCATTTACTGTAAAAATACCCTTCTCCTGCTTTGGTCCTCCCTTCAGATTACATTCTTTCATCAAGAGTAAACAGAAGTCTTTCCCATTTAGAGATGAAAGGGAGCTTTTTAAAGTGCTGTAGTTTTAGCTACAGTGTTTGACCTAATGAAACAGCATATGGAATTACAAAGAATGTTGCTGTTAAAAGTACCTGTGTTTATTTCTTATGAAGCATATACATTATGATAAAATATATGTGATGGCTTATGGTTTTTAAAGCCTGCCTTTCCCCTGGATTTTTCCACTGGTGTTTTATGAGTACATACTCTGCATTCATTTCTTTACTGCTCATACTGACTTTACTGACACAGTAATTCACCTTTTGAAGATGAAATACAGTATTGCAGGCCACATATTGCTTTAGAACTACGGTATATATATTGTTCTAAAATTGTCTGAATGCAGCCAGAAGGACCATGTGAAACTAGCAGGGACTTTATCCTTGTGGAAAACAGTTACAAATCATTTCTGTGCCATTATTTTCAAAACTGTTGAGATGGGTGTACCAGCAGCTCTGGCCAAGTGACACACACTTAAAATGTACAGTTTGCAACTGTCGTACTTTCTTACCCCATGTTTTAAAAATGTTAATTAATCTTAATTTGTATCTGGTTTAAAATATGGGCAAGTTAATAGGTGCATTGCAGTGCTGATTAATTGTTGAATCCTGACACACTTGAATACGTGCACAATAGTCCTACGTAAGTTTGGGTACCCTTGGATTACCAAGTGTGGGTTTCCAGTAGGGATCACAGATGCAGGTATAGTAGTAGGCATGGGTGCAGGTCTGGTTTCTAAGTAGACTTTTTTTCCTGATTTGCCATTATCCTCCCTCTCAGATGACATCACTTCTAGGTTTATGATGATGCACTGCCATTTATGGTGGTAACACCAGTTTTATGGTGAACAGCAGTAGTGGATAAAGTTATAAAGACAGGAATGGGTAGCAGATTCAAGCAGCTAAAACTGTAGAACTTTGCAAAAGGTGAACATCCTGATTCCGATTTTAGCTTTACGCCCTATCATTTATAGTCTTCTGGATGATTATTATTATACTTATATAGATATTAACAGGAGCAGCAATTTCTCCAGTTTTAGAAACCTGTAATAATTAACTACCAAGAATCGTTTACTGCTTTACTGTTTGAAAGCAAAAATATGGATTGGGATATACTGTAGATATTGCTCTATCACTATGGTCATGCTGAGATAGAAGACTTATTTTGCAAAGCATTGATTATTGTGGAAAATTCCAATAGTGTAGCTTAAGTTTAAGTGAGCTTTTAAGAACGTTTTGGAAAATAACCCCAATTTTGGTAGCCTCTGCATTTCATAAAGCCCTTCTCAATTTAGAAGAACAATAGGAACCCAAGAAATGTAGGTGAGTAAAAAAGAGAAGGATCAAGTGATGGGGACAAAGAAAAGAAACTGGAAGGTGTAGGTAACAGGTAGAGGAAAATAAGTAGAACATTGAATAAAGTACAAAGCAGATAAAAAATAAGAACTTTTGTTAAAGAGAAGGTTAGGGGAAAGAAGCACAAGAGGTTAAAAGAAGAAGAAAAAATAGAATGTAAGGAGAGAAAAGAAGAACATTGGTAAAGAGAAACAAGAGAGTAAAAGGTAAGGAATAGAGAAGGCACATCATGTATACATGTGTAGTCTGTGGGTTGCTGGGCTGTTTCTTAGCTTTTAGAATCTGTTAGTGCTGTGTAATAGATATGTCTTATAGAAACTGTACTGGGAATTCACATTTTAGCATGATAAACTGAAACCAGTTGTGATTTCCAACACTGTGAGGCAACACTGCGAGGCACATTTATCAAAGGTTAGTTTCTTATCACCTGCAGTCCTCTGAGTGACTAGTGAAATATGTTAAAGTCTGAGTGGATGACCTCGTTAATTCTGTCCTATTTCCAAAGCATTACAATATAGAGATGTGAGCCCCGAGAGTCCGTAAAATATTTGTGTTTACCAGAATTGTTGCGGCATAAACTGGGCAGCAAACTGGAAAATTATGTTCAATGTTGATAAATGCAAGGTTATGCACTTTGGCAAAAATAATCTAAATGCAAGTTATACACTAAATAGCAGCGTGTTGGGAGTTTCCTTAAATGGGAGAGATCTAGGGTTTTTAGTAGATAGCAAGATGTCTAATTCTGGGCAGTGTCATTCTGTGGCTACTGAAGCAAATAAAGTTCTGTCTTGCATAAAAAAGGGAATTAACTCAAGGGATGACTTTCAGCACAGAGGCCAGCCTTGCTTTGGAGGCACATTATGGGGCAGATTTATAAAGGGTCAAATTTCGAGTTCATGGGAGTTATTTTAAACTCCCATGAACTCGAAATTCGACCAACTGCAATTTATTAAGAATTACACATTTTTAAAACTCGGGTGAATGGAATCGACCCACAAACTTGAATCAAATTAGAATCAAATTCAATTCGATTTTTTTCTCTGAGATTTTCAGAAAGGCTGCAAAGAAGTCCAAATTGATCCCAGGATGTCCTCCATAGGCTAAAATAGCAATTTGGCAGGTTTAACGTGGCAAATATTTCAATTCTAAAAGGGCCAGTGTATGATAAATTTAGAAAATCAAAAAAAAAAATTACAAAAACTCGAATCTAATTTTAAAAATTCCCTAGTCGAATTTGACAGTTTTGGCCTAAAAAAAACAAAAAAATTCGGAATAAATCTGCCCCTATGTTTTGCTTAACCAAGTTGCTATTCCACTGGGTCCCTCTCTGGGCAAAGTTCTGTTGGTAATCTTTCTCTAACCCTCATAACTTACAGCAAGCTCCAAAATGTTAACTATTATCCTAGGTATCTCCTGATGTTTGAAGCCTAAGGCTTCCTGGAATCGTTCACATGTTCCTTCTATCAGCAACAGAGGAAGTAGAACCCTGTTATATACCTTAACTTCCCTTGGTAAATATCCTCCATGTGGGGAGGAACTAAACTAGCTCACAGTGGCCTCTACCTAACAACCCCATCAAGTGACTATAACTAAAATCACATTATTTTTATAAAATAAACTACTTCTACTTGGTAACACTGATGTACACTTTCTGTATTGACAGTATGCAAGTTCATAGAAAGTCCAAGTAATGTACATTTTATACGTATGCTTGCTTCATGGTCAATGTTGTGTAGTTTAAATGAATATATTACCATTTTGGCAATAATTATTTTTTATGTATAATTTATTTTAGAAAATGGTGATAATGGGCACAGTATGATATGGACTTGCCCTAGTCGACTGGGCTTGTAATAATGTAAGAATAAGTACACATTTAGCAAGACTTTTACCTGGTTTAGTTAAAATTGATTTGGTAACCTATTAGCAGGTCAGTATAACAGAGATAGAAATCATAATAAAAATACAAATAAAAATGCATAATAAAAATACATTAAGTTTGTAATAAAGGACTATATGAAAACGTACCCTACTGGGACTATTTAAGTTGTCTTTTAATAATAAATAAACGTGTCAAAATGTTTGTTTGTATATCAAAAGACTTTTATGTGAGTGCTTCCTGGTGTATCCTGGTAACTAAATAGATATCATTTTTCCTCTCTGCAGGCTGTCAGAGTAGGTTCTTTATTTTTAGTAGTATTAGTAGTATTTTTGTAGTTGTTCGTTATTTTTGTTCCACTTACTGCATGGGCCAAAAGCTATAAAGGTCTAGAGAGAATAAACTCATTGCAACATTAATTATTTGCATGCATGCAACTTTACACATGTAGGGTCATTATGACCACAATCAGGTGCAATTGTGGTGAAAGTCCTCCACATTTATTTGGGGTAATTTCTATTGTTAGGTGTGAGAATGACATACAGTATGGAACTGATCCTTTAAATGCAAGGGCACTGTGTCTATCGATTCAGGACACTGAGAGAACCTTGGAGCTGCTGCCTGGTCCGGAGGTGGCACTAGCTCCAGGGTTCCTCTGTATCAATAGGCATATCAGCATTCAATTTAGAACAGGAGAAAGACAAAACTGTTATTGAAGTGCAAGGAGTGCATGTCGCAAGTACCATTAAAGAATGGGGGGTTATACACGAAACCGACTGCAGGGAAATGTGCTTGACCACAACTGTGCTTGCTGTTGTAGATAATATAGAGTTTTAAGATGTAAAATGCCAACAGAGTGTAATTTTCAGATTAAACTATCAAATGCCAGAAGTGCAAAATGGAATTCGAGACCTACTTGTTATTATCTGCTGTCACCAGACTTTACATTATGTACATGATAACCAACTTTACTTACATACTTTATATGATAATATGAAATGATATTGAGCTGAGGATTTGCCTAAATTCAACTTAAAAGTTTGATGTGTTGAGATGAGTGAGGCCATCTCATAAGATAAAAAGAATAACATAATAAATAAAATTCCTGAAACCTGAGCATGTGTTCTTCAGCAATGCCTCCTTCTGACTTTTCTGTTGATACTGGCAGGCCGTGGGCTGTGATCGACAACTTGGGAGCAACGCCAAGGAAGACAATTGTGGGGTTTGTGCAGGAGATGGTTCCACGTGCAGGCTGGTTAGGGGACAAGCTAGGCCTCATGTCTCCTCCGAAAAGAGTAAGTATCTATGAGCACATCTGCACTTTATCATGTTCTTTATCATATTCTTACTACTATCATATCACAATGATACACCCATCATGTCTGACGTTTAGCATTATTTACTTAACATATTACATCTGCTGAGTGTCTTGTCCTGTCCCTGCACTATGCTGACCTGTCTTGCAGGAGTTGCATATTTTTGCACTTGCACTATTTGTCTGTTGCCCGGTACAGCTATTTTGTGTGTAGCACCATGGTCCTAGAGGAACGTTGTTTTGTTTCACTGTGTACTGTACAAGATGAAATGACAATAAACTCACTCTTGACATTTAATTGATATGGCAATTGTTTTCATTTGGAAACAAATTCTGTAAACACATTACTTAATGGACAAGTAAAGTCTAATTCAATGGTGAGTGGTAATTTGTTTTAATTTTGGTAATCTCTTGTCATCATTTTACCTGGATTATCCAGGGATTCCTTGCTCCTAACTAGATTTATGCATGCGCCGTATAGTAATATTTTCGGTTTTTACTCTACATAGCATGCACAAGTCTAGTCCCTTAATACAAACTGCAGTTTTATCTGTTTTTGATTTATCAAAAAAATCAAATGAATTGGCACATTAATCGAAGCTGAAACTTGGGTCAGTTCGCAGACTGTTTTTGATTGCTTAGAACAGACAAACACCATTCTTATTTATTCTTATTGTTCACTATGTAAATTATATGCAGAGAGAAAGGATTCGAACAATAATTTTTTGCTCAAGAGATTGATTAGCCAGTCCACTTTACTTAAATTTGGCCGGACTAAGCTATAGCCTATAATACTTTAATTTTATACAACCTCTCTTGTGAACATTGTCTGAACATTCCTACTTGTGGCCTGGGGCATACAAATATGGCCTCTGCATCCCAAATTTGGCAGTTTCTTTACATACTATAGCTAACTCCTTGGAGGTGTTAGTTGCTTTGGAGAGGGACATTTTTGTGGGTGAGACTGCAGTCTAATCAGACATCTGCTGAATAATTAGCCATATGTATCAGCTTTTTTCTGTCATCAAAATGGAATGCAAGACTGGATTTGTGTGGCATTCTGTGTGAGGTCTGCAGCTGATACAATAAACATTGTTTTCATAGTTACCTGTAATCGTAACAAAGCAGAATCTATTGCCTCTAAAATGATGCTTGATCTTAATTTGGTTGCCTTCTGGAAAGGTTTAAGATGCTCTCCTGTAATATCAGATGAAAGGTTTTACCTAGAGATATCCATTAGTTTGTCCAAATAATACCTAGTATGGGTACGTTTTCTTCATGACTGTACAGTTTGGTACTACAAAGTCTCAAAGCCCTTTTCCTTCAATAACCTAGTGTAGTCCCCTAAAGCAATCCCTTTGCATGTCCTTTGAAACTCGGCGGTGGATAGGCAGTTCATGTTTTGTAGTATATGGAAAATAAATGTATATTATAATATAAGTGAAAAGCCATAAACTGCAGAACAGAACATAAACTAATGCCAAACTAAAGGTATAGCTTTATGTTACTTTTAAACACCAACTGTGTAATAGAATTTCATTTAATTCAGTCTATATATAGTAGTGCCAATGGAATAAAAGGTAAGTGCAAGATGCAGTTCATTTTTAGATTTCTCCTACAAACAGTAGGACCTGTGTTTAAAAGTAAAGAGGTAATGCTCCTCCTCATATACTATTAAGATTTACAGATGTGTACTTTTTCACTTTCTCTAACGAATCTGTGTATAGCGTAACTCAACAGAGCATTACCCAGTGGAGCTGAACATTTAGGGGCAGATTTATTATGTGGTGTATAAAATGGCGGAATAATTCGCCACGCATCACCAGACATCGCTGTGTAAAAAAACATAAAAATGGCATAATATTTTTTACACACATAATAATTAGGCCCCTTATGTGTTTAATTGCGAATCCCATATATTTATAAATATATATATACTTTATAAATAAGCTAGCGTTTATATCTTCCCCTGTTCCTTCCTTCCTTTCTTTCTTTCTTTCTTTCTTTCTTTTCTCAAATTATTTGAAGGAGAATTTACCTTGTTGGTGGGGAACTTAAAATATAACATTGGATCTCAACCTGTGGTTTCAGATTGATGCCAGATTGTTGTGGTCTCGTACAAGTATTAGCATTATCATCAGATTTAAAAGTATTGAAAAAAAAAATAATTAAAAAAAATAAATAAATAAATATGAGTTATGTTTGGCCACAACAGTCTTTTTACATAATTGACCATAAGACTAGGGCTGTTATAGCACCCAAACAAATCACTTTATGGCATTTCACTGTCATCGTGTATTGGTTGGTTAGTGTGCTCATACAAACATAAAGGATAGTCCAGCTCATTGGCCAAACATGCTTTTAATTTTCAATTGTGATACAGAGATAATCATTATTCTAATGTTGGGCCTATACATGGACAGATAATAGTAAAGGTGAGTTAAATTTAGTCCTAAAGCACTGGGGTAGGTTTTATGAATGGAGATAAAACTTAACATGGTTTCTAACAAAATATTGGAAAATACCTTAATTTTTAGAAGCACAACCTTGCTAGGTATAGTAAGTAACTTTAGTTACATGCCTACATGTAAAACTTAACACATCTGAAAAATTACAAATTAAGCATCATTTAAACATTGTATTTCAATAGGAAAAGAATAACATATCATTTGAGAGCTTTGCCAACTCTTTGCTCATATAGAATCATATCTTATCGGGAATCATAACTGAGGAAATAAGATACAAGGTTGTGCTCTGCCTATGACTCCCTGAGGCTTATGAAATAGAATTAATAGGAATGAAATACCAAGACATTTCCTGGAAGAAAAGAATAAAAATGCAATCAACAAATCTACAGCAAGAATTTAACCCTTGCCAATGATATACTGATGTACTGATATTTATCTTCTATATTGTTTTTACTACTACCTACAGCATTTCTTGTGTCCTCCTGAGAGGCTTGTAAAGGTAATTTTGAACGTTAATAATATTCACACTACTACAGTAAGGGAATATTTATGTATTTCATTCAGAACTGCTTCTAATTCTGTAAGCTTAATTTACCTTCAATTGGCCATATTTTTGTGCAGGGCTAAAATATATGTGTGTATATTTTTGACAGTAAGGTCCAACAGAAATACCATAAATTAAGCTTTTTTGCAGTCCAAAAATGTTCCCATATGATATGTAAATGTATATATACATAATTTAAATGGTTAAACATTACCTAATGAATACATTTTTGTTTAAAAAAAAACAGTACAACACTCAAGAGAGATTTGCACAAACCAAGTCATTTTTATCCAAAGCATAAGGGCATAGCTAGTGCAAAAAGTTAAGTAGAGCCAAAAGATCTCAAATGGGAACATAATACTTTCCAAAGCATTGGTGCAACAACAAAGAAAGTGTAAATTTTTAGAATGTAGCAAATACAATTATTCATAATCATTTGTTTATATCGTGCCAACACGTTTTTCAGTGCTTTACATTCATTGAAGTGCCACTCTGTTCTGCATAGCCATGCCATGCACACGTTAGCTTAATTGTGTGTAAAAAGATTTTTGTTCTACTACCACAACAGTTGTAAACATTTATCATACCTGTAACAGGTCATTAAGTTAAAAAAGGTTACTTTTAGTATGATAGTAGAGAGTGATATGCTTGGACTAGGTATGGGTGAATTTGACCCATTTAGTTTCGCCAAAAATTTGCCGCTGGCAAAATGCCGCCGACGCCCATTAAAGTCTATGGATGTCAAAAATTTTTTGTCGCACAACATTATACAAGTCTATGGGCGTCATTTCCACGGCGAAACAAGGCGAAAAAATTCGGCAATCCCTAGCTGGGACAATTTGCATGGTCTTTGAGTTATTTTGATTTTTTTAGCAGCTATCCAGTTTCAGCAATATTTTTAGTAGAGTCAACATTTCCCTAGTAGCTATGCATTGATTTGAATAAGAGACTATATTTGTAGACTTACAGAGAATTTATGTTTTTAGAAAGGGTCAGTGACCCCATCTGAAAAAGCTGGAAAGAGTCAGAAGAAGAAGGCAAATAATTATAAAACTTGAAGAAATAATAGGACAATTGAAAAGTTGCTTAGAATTGGCCGTTCTACAACATATTAAAAATTAACTAAAATGTGAACCACCCCTTTTAATGTTGTCACTACACCTCAATGCCATCTTTTGAAATGAATACTTTCTGGGATGCTCTTAAAGACCTGTACAATATTATGTACAGCTACAGAAAACAGTGTGTTTATTTAATGGGCGACATATGAAGTGTTAGAAACCCAGAGCATAGAAACAGAACACACCGGCACAACATGGGTACTGCTAGCAGGTATAACCTTGCTCGTTTATTGCGGATGCATCCGCAATAAACGAGTAAGGTTATACCTGCTAGCAGTACCCATGTTGTGCCGGTGTGTTCTGTTTCTACGTTACTTTTGAGGCTGCCAAGTTCCTCTATCGCCGAGCACCTGGGATTCGTGTTTGTCTGGATGGCCAGGGTGTGCGAGTGTAAGTTCTTTCTTTCTTCAGAAACCCAGAGCATGCCACATGTGTTTAGCTGTCTATTGACTACCTCACTGCTGAAGATATTAGAAATGAACTATCACTTGCAGACAAGAGTAGGCACATTAAAACACCACACAAAGCCAACTGCTGTAAATTGCAACTGCCTGCACCCTCCTACAGTCACCATTATAGGCTGGAGGTGAAGAAGACAATACAGACTAGTCAATACAGAAAGACTGGTGTCTTCATTTGAGGGGAATACTATAAATCTGATGTATTTATGTATTGTATGTAGTGAGAGTACAATTTTATGTTTTTATCAGTATTTGGGCTGTTAGCCTTGCATTACTGAGCATAGTCTGGTTATGTATCCCTCTTTGCAGTTTACTGTGTACTGTATAGCGAGACTAGAGCAGTGAAACAGTCAGTATGTTATGGTAAATGCCTTTGCAGTATCCGTCTGTGTATTTGTGGAAGAGGTCATGGGAAGTTTACACGTAAAATACATCCTTTTATATCCAGAATGAAGGTGGTAATAAACACAGTGAAACCACAGGAGAAACTTGAGCAAATTATGTTAATATATAATATGCATTTCTTATTGATATGCAATCATGACACAGAGTAGAATTCTGCCGTGTGCTGCATATACAGTTACAGCTGTAAATCCCTTTTCTTTTACATTTAAAAAATGTATAATTTTTTTAATTCTATGGTTTTTTGTATGCAGCTTCGGTGTTGACAGGGAGCCCTGTATAACTGCTTGTGATGGGTGCTACATACAGGTCACCCATGTTCCTAACAGTGTTGTGGAGCCCCCAGCCTGAAAAGACCTTTGTCCTGTGCACAAGTGTTTTGTGCCTAAACTAAGACAACTTTGCTGCCTTTACTACTCCAGCACTTGTTTGTTAGCTATTTACTCTTGTACCACTTAAGGTGGCCATAGACGTAAAGATCCTATCGTACGAATCGAGGATTCGTATGATTTTCGGACCGTCTGTGGAGAGTCCCGAAATTTTTTGATCCAAATCAGATCGATCGGACAGGTTTGATTTTGTCCCGCCCGTCCCGCCGGAGCCCATTGCGCTCTCATCGTAATCTGATCGTTCGGCCGAACGTTCAGATTACCCCCGATATAGCCATGCCCGTTAGTGGCATATTGGGGAAGGATCGGGTTGTTTAGCGATGTCGCCAAACGAGGGGATCTTTGCGTCTATGGCCACCTTTAGTTGTGTTAGTGATTTTATGTTGTTAGGTATTAATGAACACCCGAGAATGCTGTATAGCTTTCTAAGCCTAAGACAAATTAGAAATGGAAGGCCACTTGTCTGAAGGAAGAGTTGCAGAGTTGCTTTACAGTAGATGTTCGGAAAATGTGGGGCTCTGTCTTGAGTATAACTAGAAACATAGCATGATGGCCGTTTTCATGTGTCTATAACCTTATATTGAATAAAAGGGGATGTCCAAACTTCTGAAAACTTCTTTATAGCCAAATTCACCTTAAAGTTAGAAGACAAGAGCCAAATGCTCATTGTTTATGGATTGGCATATGGTAAGCAAACTTCTTTCCTGTTAAAATATAATTTGAATAGGATCTGGCATCCTCAGAAAAGGAATTGTTTTTATCTGCTGTATTTCTTCATTCTGCTGTAATGTGAGCCTAACAAGAGACCTCGTCCCTGCCGAAATTCTCATGTTCCTGATTCAGGTCTGACTTGTATATCAGATGCAGTTGCATAGCTACTGTACTTACTAAGAAAAGTTGGAATTGTAGTTAAAAAAAAAAATCTAATGCTTTGTGTTGCCATTCTTCTTTGTTTGCAATTCTTACCCCACACAAAGAATAGAGCATATATGAATAATGACATTATTACTTTGCTATGTTTATCACTAATCTCTACACAGATATTTAAACTGATACCTACTGTTGATGTTTGTTGTTCAATGAATCTAATTGCATTGTAAACTCTTTGGGGCAGGCGTCTCCCATTTCTTGTTGACGCATGCATTTTTATCATCTTATTGAAATTATTTATTTATCCTGTGTATTGTATTCGTGTAAACTCTGTAAAGCTCTAAGCACCCCGTGGTTCTATATAAATAATCCTATACAAATCAGTGTAAATACATCTGCTAAAACCAGCATTTTAGAGTAATCAAAGTAACGTGGAAGCAAACTGGTCAGCCCAAAAAAGTGCCCCTACATACAAAATGGATGTGTTCCACATTTAGCTGGTATGTGTAACCTAGACGTGACTGCTAGGACCTTACAAAGAGAACACACTTAGAAATGTCCAGCTCTGTGTTAGAGGCGCAGGCATAAGTTTGCTATGCATTGATACCTTGCAGATGTAGAACATATTCTGTTTGTATAGGTGTTTCTTGATAGGGATGATACTACAACTCTTAGGACATATCTATAAATGTGTGTAAAATTATTTATGCCAAGAAAATATTTAATACATTTTTTGTAATGTATTGTTGTTGGCCATCCAATTGAAATAACACACATTGCATAGAAAAAATCATGAAAGGCATCTACTACAAAGAGCTAATCACTGTAGTTATAAAGGTTTGTATTTATCAATTTCAAAATCAGTTTCATTAAGCCAGCCTGTAAAGCTTCAACCAAGTAAGCATCCTACATCAACCAAGTAAGCATCCTACATCAACCAAGTAAGCATCCTACAAAAATTGCAGTGACTTGTCCAAATCCTTAACTGAATATTGGATTTGGTGCTTCCCTTAAAAAAATAACTGATTAGTGCATTGTTTTCTTGTTAAACTACCCATAGTTCCTCTTGTAGTTACTTGTGTTATTTTAAACGGGTTGCTGCTTCTTCTATACATCTGCTCTCTTTCCTTCAGTCCAGGCAATGCCCAAGTAGCACATACAGCTGAAAAGCAATTGTGGAAGACCTTTCCTCTCTCCTTTTAAGCTAGACTGTGGAAATAAAAGCACTGTATTTTATGAAATGCTTCAATATGTGTCTTATGAAAAATGTATCCTCCTGCTTTAGTATTTAGCTAAGTAAAAGCCGCAGCACTGATCAGCCACATGATACTCCAACATCTGCCATGAACAGTCATTTCTTTCTCTTTTTTTTCTACAGGAGAAGAAACTGTAATTGCTGTACCGCATGGAAGCCGCAGCGTGAGAATAACAGTGAAGGGACCAGCTCACGTCTGTATGAAACCTTCTAAATATTGTACAACATTTTGGATTTATATACTCATTTAAGGGCTTGTATCCAATGGGGTATACATATATATTTTTTTAATTTAACTACTGCACTGAAATGAAAATGTTTTAAATCCAGAAGGGTTTTAAACATATGATCTTTCTGTTCATAATGAAAACTAGGTATACCTCTAGTTTCCAGTCCTACTTATACTGACTGAAAGCATTGGCTTAGGACATGGTGTTTGCCACAGGGTTTATTTTTTTCTGCTGCCTTAACTCACTACACGCCATAATTGTCTGCCTGTACCTCTGTTTGCCATGGTGGCAGAAGAGGCTTTTGTTTACAAGCAGCCAGTGGGAAGAGCTCAGCCCTGGAAAAAAGGTGGTATTGGTCTCAACTTTTTCCAGATTTATTATACCCCTGAGATGGAAAAAGTCTGAATACGAAAATCCGGCATCTCAGACCTACCAAGGTGGTATGTAGATCAATTTGAGAGGTCCCTATCTTATTTGGAATTTTCTGTGCTGGAATTATCCAGAAAATCCACCTTTTTCTGACTTTTTTGGACAAAAATCCAAAAATGTGGGCTTTTTGGGGAAAAAGCCTGAAAAAATCAAGCGATTTGGGAAAAATCGCTTAACTTTTTCATGTTTTAGTCCCTGATCATGCTTTTTTAAAAGTAAATAAGGTCCAGTTGTGGATTCTAGTTCGGTAGGACATTTTTTTATTAAAATTTATTTTAAAAATTTGGATTTTGATAAATATGCCCCAAAATGTCAGATTCCCTGGACCTAATCGAGCAGGCCTCGGGCACAATGTGGCAGGTCTCATTATTCTTTCTAATTGATGTATTTTTTCAGATGGCACCATACCCCTAGGCTGGTCTGTCAGTATGGTGGACATAGTAACAGTAACTGCCAGCTGGAGGTATCCGGATGTGTTATTTGGAATGCATAGCTGTGATTCTTTGTCTGTAATGTTGCACCCTCCACATTTAAATTGCTGTATGAACACAAACACGCACACATATATAAAATGATCTTTAACACATAGTTACTCCAGAGAGTCAGATCATTACATTCTTTCCTACAGAGCAATGTATGTTTTGCACTCACATGTTGAAGGGCCTGGCAAAATTGAACTTTGATCTGCCATAAAACATCTTCTGCCACTGGGATTCTCCAGGAAGACTTGTCTCTCAGCACTTAGTGAATCGGACATGAGAGAGCAGTTTGGAACAATTCAATCAGTGGTTCCAAGCATGGTGAATTTAAGGGAAGTTTGATGATGTGGCACAGGCAGAATATATTATATTACACTTTCTCATTTGATTTATAACCACATCTAATCCTAATTCATAGCAACAGACATCAATGTAAACCTGATTTAAAGCATGGGATTTTGCATTTATTTTAAATTATTCATGTTTCGTTTTAAAACAGGTTTAGGTGGAATTAGACTGTATCGATCATCTAATCTATCTATCTATCTATCTATCTATCTATCTATCTATCTATCTATCTATCTATCTATCTATCTATCTATCTATCATCTAATCTATCTATCATCTATCTATCTATCTATCATCTATTTATCATCTATCTATTAATCTGTTTATCATCTATCTATCTATCTATCTATCTATCATCTAATCTATCTATCTATCATCTATCTATCTATCTATCATCTATCTATTAATCTGTTTATCATCTATCTATCTATCTATCTATCTATCTATCTATCTATCTATCTATCATCTATTTATCATCTATCTATTAATCTGTTTATCATCTATCTATCTATCTATCTATCTATCTATCATCTAATCTATCTATATATCTATCATCTAATCTATCTAACATCTATTTATCATCTATCTATTCATCTGTTTATCATCTATCTATTATCTATTTATCTATCATCTAATCTAGCTATCCACAGGACTTGCTTTGTTTGGCAATTATTTATCTTTCAGATATGTTTAATGTACTATTAACTCAGGCAGAAGTGCAAGAATACTGGAACACTAAAGGGCTGTCCTCTGTACCATTAGCTGGATAGAAAATCTGGCATGAGGTGTAGAGTGAGTTGCCAGCAGGTACAGGACAGCCTCATTGCCCCAACCCCTACGTGTCTCCCCCTTTAATAAATACAGAGCTGCTCATGAGTAGAAGGCAAAGTGCAAATGGCAGATTGTGCCTGTTTTTTTATTTTTATTTTACAGCCTTAGGCTAATGGCACACAGGACCCAGCTTCAGCTTCTCTCCTACTTTGTTCTCTACAGCCGGAGAGAAGCTGATCCCATCTGCTCCCCCGTGTCTCTACACTGACAGGCACAGAGTTGGCATATGTGCAGACACACTGAGCAGATATTGGTGTGGAAACTATGCATTTTCAAGCTGATATGCACTCAGAGTCTTTGCACACAATACAACTTCATTCTGAGCAGATAGGAATGAATGTGTTTCCCTCTGCCTGTGGAGAAGCCAAGGTTGGGCTTGTGTGCCATAATCCTTAAACAAGACAATCTACTATACTCCGATGGGCAGAACAAATAGAGCATAATAGGGGCCACAAATGGTATGACCAGCTTCACACCTAATAGAAAGTGAAGAGGAGGTGATGCACCAACACTGACAGCATACTTTGTGCATATGACCATTATTCTAGGCCTGTGGTGTATTAAGTCATTGAGTCATTCTCTGCGAAAATGACGCCCATAGGCTCTTATGGGTGAAAAATTTGCCTTGTGTCAAAAATTTGTCTCACAATTTGTCGTGCGTCACCCATAGACTTTGATGCATTTTGCCAAATTTTCGTCATTTTGCATTTTCGACAATGCAAAATGGGTCAGATTCGCCCATGATTAATGTGAATACTTTTAGATGGTGATCACTTGGGAAATCCTGCTATGGCATTCTGAGCAATGCCCACCTGAGAGCAGTCTGAAGACTTTGGTTGTCAAAACTAATTTCCAAGCATCCAAAATGTAATGCATGGGGTGAATTAAGGCAAAAATCTAACAAAATACACACCATGTTTTTGCATGCAGTTGTGGCAGAAATCCTGTAAATATTGTAGAATATTTCTAGGACTACTGTCTGCACCTTGAAATAGCACCTCTTTGCTATTACTGTTAATAATAATCATAATAATAAGAAATATCTGCAAACTAACATCCAGCTACAATACCCCTGACTTCAAGAAAGATTTGAATTGAATCTTTGAAAGTAATCACCTCAGTGCAGATTCTGATCTCTCTTTTCACAAGAGAAAGTCTATTTTTAAACTCCATACACAGCGGATTTTTTCACTCCAAAAAAGTCCTAAATGAAACTCTCTCAAAGCCTAAATAGTTCAGTACACAAATGAAATAATCTATCATCTACAAATCTGAAAATTATATTACATCTATTGATGTTTTCCACACAATCCTTCCTGAGTTGATGGAAAAATATACAGAAATTAATGTGGCTTAATATTGAAAATGGCAAAAGCTTCTGTACACTGCACGCAGAGAAGATCAGCGCGTGTGTAATTTGAGTATCAGGTTATGTCAGTGTAACCCAATGACCCATGGAAATTCAGTGCAGGTGCACTCAGAAATATTAAATATATTTGAATAAATTTACATATGAAAAAAGCAAAAGCCAGTGGTAAAGTTGTCAGTGGTGTGTCCCATACTATCCTTACACTTCTTTATTGATAAAAATCTGTATTTGTTTTTATGTGATGGAAATGGGCAAGGCATCCTGTATGCTTTGACATTGATTATACATTATTACATAAGATATAATGGTACCAGGGCCAGAACTAGGGTTAGGCAGAAGAAGCAGCTGCCTAGGGAGCAAAGATAGGGGCACTGGACGGCTACCTCTAAAATTGTCTTCTGTCTACCCCTAGTCCTCACCCCTCTGTCACTCCCCTTCCCCCTGTCACCCCCCCCCCCGAAGCTCTCCGCTCCGTCACTGTCCCCTCCCTCCCGCCATCGCTCTCCCCTCCGTATCTGTCCCCTCCCTCCTCTTCGTCTACTCTCTGTCCACTGGGCACAGGGGGGTGGCATCCGACTGGGTTAGCTAGGGCACCTGGCCGGCCCGGCCCTGGATGGGACTAAACAAATGCAGAGTAATACGGCATCCCTGTACCTGCTACCAAGTATAGAGCTCTTTGAATGTTTAGTTTGAAATAATATTGCATTTATAAGATGGCTAACAATTGGTTTGGTCAATTTTTACCAATTTGGTATGCCATTGGTCAGTGTGCAGGGACTCCAAATTAATTTCTGAAAGCGGGAACGACCACTAACCCCCATTTAAGGTTACATATATATATACATACTCAAACCATATTTATATATATATATATATATATATATATATATATATATATATATATATATAATACAGGTATGGAAACCCGTTATACTCCATTATAATCAAATAATCAATTTTTTTTTAAATTATTTCCTTTTTCTCTGTAATAATAGCACCTTGTACTTGATTCAAACCAAGATATATAATTAATCCTTATTGGAAGCAAAACCAGGTTATTTGATTGATTTAATGTTTAAATTATTTTCTAATAGACTTAAGGTATGAAGATCCAAATTACAGAAAGATCCATTATCTGGAAACCCCCAGGTTCCAAGCATTCTGTATAACAGATCCCATACCTGTATAATGATATGTTATAATACTTGCACATATTCCAATTTTTTTATTTGAGTTTAAAGAACCATATTGTCTACATGCTCTACTGTTAAATAAAAAAAATACTTATGCGAGCAAGCAGCAAAAAACAGACATAAAAGCATTATTGTAGTGTTTTGGGGATTATCAGCAAAAATTAATTATGTGGTGTGTCAGCATTATTTTATGGAATTCATTACTGAAATCAAACACTATTATGGAATGTTTTACATTTGAGAAGGGAATTTTCCACTAGACTATTGCTCATGGTGCATATTGTATACAGACATTTATATTGAACTATAACCATAAAAGTGAATTCCTTAAGCCAATTTAGCCGTTGACTCCCCTTATCCTCTTATTCACCGAGGACCATTGTCTCCTGCAGTGGAATGACTAATGTCTGCACAAATCAGAGATATGTCTGTCCTTTGGGACATGTAAACTAACTAGTGAGAGTCAGACAGAAGGAAGAAATGATAATATTTTAAGCTATTATGCAACTATTGTCTCATCCAGACATAGTAATGTATTGAGGGAGACAAAAAGAAATAAAGGAATCAAAGTTACAGACCACATTTATACATGCGTGAAGGGGGGTTTGGCACAGTGTCAACAAAATCTTTTAATTTATCTTGATTTGTTTCTCAGAATTGCTTAAACATCCTGAAAATTAGCATAGTCTCTGTTTACTTATAGACTCCTATAATAAGCCAAAAGTGAAAATATAAGGGCAGATGTACCAAGGGTCGAATATCGAGGGTTAATTAACCCTCAATATTCGATTGCCGAATTAAAATCCTTTGACTTCGAATATCGAAGTCGAAGGATTTTGCGCAAATAGTTCGATCGAACGATCGAAGGAATAATAAACGATTAAATCCTTCGAATCGAACGATTCGAAGGATTTTAATCCATCGATCGAAGGATTATCCTTCAACCAAAAAAAGATAGCCAAGCCTATGGAGACCTTCCCCATAGGCTAACATTGACTTCGGTAGCTTTTAGGTGGCAAACTAGGGGGTCGAAGTTTTTTCTTAAAGAGACAGTACTTCGACTATCGAATGGTCGAACGATTTTTAGTTCGAATCATTCAATTCGAAGTCGTAGTCAAAGGTCGAAGTAGCCCATTCGATGGTCGAAGTAGCCAAAAAACACTTCGAAATTCGAAGTATTTTTTCTTCTATTCCTTCACTCGAACTTAGTGAATGGGCCCCTAAGAGTCATATTAAAATGCAACTTGCCTGTTTACTTCTCTAACTGTGCTGCAAAATATATTATCGCTCTGTAATGAAATGCAGTTTAACAAAAGATATTTTAGAGTACAAGGGTATGTTTTAGCATATATGAGTATGTTGTACTAAAAGTTCATGATCCCCATAGCAAAATCATTTTAAGGCCCTCAAAACTTTAGAGAGTTGAGGTTTGAAAAACATATTTTGAAAGACTGCCTTGTAGAATATATGTAGAAAATAATGTACCCCCTATTGTAAATTCTAAGGATATTAGAAGTCACTGAGGGCTTCCATGATCAGAGTCTGAATGCGGTTTTACAGGTCATGGAACTCAAGTTTCAGTGAGTCACGTGGTACCGATTAGAACCGATGATATTGCTAAGCACCATTTAAAAAGGTTATTCATGGCTTTTGTGTATGATATCATAATAACATATGTAGTGATAGAACAGCCTACTGTAACTTTAAGTTGATCCAGAGGAAGGCCAAACTTGCACTTTTTGTAGTAATATGTGGTTTAGAATTCGTTTTTAATTCCCTATAATACAAAAAGAATATTAATTATCTGTCTTTCTTTTCTTCTCCCTTTTAGTTATTGAATCAAAAACTTTGCACGGTGAAAGTGGGGAGCATAGCTTCACCAGCCCTGGCTCTTATGTGATCGAAAACACAACAGTTGAATTTCAAAGGGGCTCTGAGAGGGAGATACTAAAAATACCAGGTCCACTCCGAGCTGATTTCATCATTAAGGTACTACTATTAGAAGGCCAGGAAGTATAGATTTTCTTTTTATTTTATTATGTACCGTAGTCACTAATTATGCTATGTTTATTTAAAAGAAATATTGCTGTGATTCTCAAAAATGTTGCAGGAGTTTCTGCAGCTTCTCATTTTATGGAGTGAGAGGTGGTGTATCTCATCTTCTCAAGTCTAGTATCCAAGAAGATATCAATCAACTGATTCCCAGTTTTAAAAGCTGGGATGGCTGCTGCATTCACCCTCAGAAATAACAAACTGCTCTCAGCTCTGAATTAATGTTTAGTCTAATTTTTTGAGTGATAGAAGTGGCCCATCTTGTTGGATGCTGTTAAAAAATTGATCCAAAATTTCAGTATTATATGTACTTCAAGACCATTTTAAGTAACATTATCAAGTGGAAAATGCTTTAATTGCTATGGCTTGTCTGGATCCTTGATAGGTTCTCTTTCCACTGGTCTACAGTTGGGTTGTGTCAAATAATGGCAATCATGATGGCTTTAACTTTGGACCAGGCCCTCATTTACATGGGTTCCACCAGGTCTTACTACACATGAATACAGAGCAACTCAATGGAGTGAGTAAGGTAGACAAATATTGGCAGAGCTGGGTGTATTAAAGGGACAGTGACACTAGCATAATTGAATTCTTCATCAAAATATGCCTATATGTCCGTTAGACCATTTTCCTCAATGTGACCTCTTTCTATGTAAATTGGGCATAGGTAACTTCTTTAAGAGAGTGTCGGACAAACGACACATTCTTATGGTCTCTTGAGGCTTGTCAATCAGAGCTACAAGGCTGGAAGTTAAATGCTTGACTGATAGGAAGAATCTGGCAGCACAGCTAAATGGTGTTGTTGGCTTATTCTTCATCGCCACACAAGGTCAGGGTTTACAGACTCCTTATCACAGTGCTGCTGCTTCCTTTCATGTTCAAATATGTCACAATACAATAACAATCCTCCACTCCTCCATCACACTGCAAAACTCCTCTTCTGCATCGCTCTGTGCTGCTCATTTTTTTAACGGTGCTTTTAACTTATTCTGCCTACTTGATTATGTGTGGCCCTTGCCTGCCTCTCTTCCCTGCATAAATCTGTGCCAGGACTGCTTGCAAAATTTACCTTTTAACCCCCAGAGCTGGAGTACATGGTTTGTGCAGGAAAAGTCAAGCAGGCAGGAAAGGGAAATGCATATATAACCTAGTAAGAGGGAATGAAGTAAGCACCATCTGAAAATAACCCAAAACCCAAACCTGAGCATTGCGGGAGAGGAGACGCTTTTATTTTTTGCAGGAGTGGGTGTGAGATAAGAGAGGCTGAAAGCAGTAGTACTCGCCCCCTACATGAAGTAGTATCCTTCTCCATATGAGGAAGTGGAGTGTTTTTTTAAAACAATATATTTTACTAATTTGTGGGTTTACATCAGTAATTTTGTGATTAATAGTTATTAATGCCATCAAAGTAGAGATCAAAGCACAAAACTAGATGTGTCACTATCACTTTAACCCTAGATGTATTGGTTCAGGACCAGATTAACAACTGTTAACTGATCTGTGATGAATAACAGGAGACCAATTTCAACACCAGGAAGTCAACACAGGAATAAGAAAGAAGAAAATATGACTCAGCAAACAGAATGCAGAGTCAGGATTCAGGAACCAGAACACCCAGGTTTAAGTGACCTTCAACTGGCTGCTAATTTTATAAGGAGGCTGATGTTAACCTCAGCTATGGCCTGATTAATTGCAGTTGAAGGATGGCAAAGAATTGAACCAGGAACCTAGCCACCTGGTCATAAAGAGCAGGGCAATTTAAACTACAGGTTTTTGGTTTAAATCCAAGGAGCATCTCAAAGGTTTTGGTCAGAGCTATTTGCAACCAATCAAATTAAACTTTCATTCCTATCTAAGCAAGTCCATTCTGTAAAAACGTTGTTCATGGGGACATTATCCTGCTAAAACTAGCTAAGTTTGAAGCACAGAATCACAATTGCCAATTCTAATTTATATTGTTATGGTATGTTTTCATTGGAACCAAGGGCCCTAGACATAATTATCAAAAAACCCTGTGTCCAATACTCCTCCTCCATCAAACTTCACAACCAGCATTAAACACTCAGGCAGGTAGCATTCCCCTGGCATCTACCCAGACCTGTCACTCCGACTGCCAGATGTTGAAGCAAAGAGAGTGTTTTCATTGTTCCAGAGTCCAATGTAAACTTTCACCATTCCAATAAGAAAAAAAAAAGTTGTCCTCACGACTAAGCATTTATAAAATATTATGGGGGTGCAAAGATGGCACATGAGCACATAATTTATACAACATTTATCTCGTTTTGGTGAATTGTGGTCGTTCATTAATGAGTCAGATCAGTTCTTAATTAATCAGATGAGTGAGTGGGAGAAGGGCATTTAATTAGATTTTTGCACTTAATATGTAAAGACAAGAACACCTGAGATGCCACGGGGCACTAAAAAAAGGCATTTTCACATAATTCAAATGTCACATGTGCTCTTAAAGTTATTGTTCAGTATAAAAAGAAAAACTGGGTAAATAGATAGGCTGTGCAAAAAAAATGTTTTAGGTATTAAGCCAAAAATTAATCTATAAAGGCTGGAGTGACTGGATGTCTAACATAACAGAACATTACTTACTGCTTTGCAGCTCTCTTGGTTTCCACTGATTGGTTACCAGGCAGTAACCAATCAGAGACTTGAGGGAGGGGGGCCACATGGGCCATAACTGTTGCTTTCGAATCTGAGCTGAATGCTGAGGATCAGTTGCAAACTCACTGAACAGATATGACCCATGTGCCCCCCCTTAAAGTCACTGACTAACTCAGAGTTAGAGAGCTGAAAAGTAGGAAATTGGGTTCTGTTCTGTTAGACATCCAGTCACTTCAGCCTTTATATATTACATTTTTGAATAACTAACTATATTGAAAACATTTTTTATTTTGCACAGCCTATCTACTGTATTTACCCAGTTTTTATTTTTACACTGAACTGTTCCTTTAATGTTAATCATACAAAATATTGATATAGGTGCAGATCTCTTTTTCTGTCTTTCCACCTATCCAGCCAATGCATGGTATTGTAAGCGGTGATGGTAGACTTGTGTGCTACTGCTGTCTCATAAAAATCCAGGTTTCCAATGAAATGTATCAACAGTGCTTTTTACTAATTTTACTCTAATTTTATAAGAAGTATCTGGGTACTTTTGGTCTAATACAGGGTTATTCAGTAAAAGGCACTAAGTTTGCACATTCCTTAAACTAATGTCCATCGTATTATTTAGTAAATATTCTCAGCTTCACTGATTTTCATGACATTAGGTGATGGTACCCAAGGTAAAAATGACTGGAATGTAAAGTATTCTTCTAATATTATATCTGTAATATACATATATCAATCTAAAATACTGTGACTTTTTTCTTTTGCGGTTAACACAATACAGACTCGTAAAATGTTATAGCAGATTAGCTGACTGTTGACTATGCACAAGTTTAGTGTATCTTGCAGCAATCTAGAAACAAGAAACATATCTTGCACATGGTTAAGTCTGAAACAGAATCTTTTGCAAAATGAATTCTTTAGAACATCGAAGCATTGAAACATTTGTTAGACAGATGCAGTGGGAACCAGGGAGCAAAGAAAATGTATTTTAGCTTTCTCACATTACTACTTACATTTCAGCAAAACAATATTTTCAGTGACTTATGGCCTTCTATAGCTGCATGGATTGAATTTGTGATAATTGTTCACTTCCTGAATTTTTTTGGATGTTGCTACCAGAAGGCCAATGTTTTTTTAATTCCTCCTCTTCAGAATCTTTTTACCAGTTATAATTAGGAGAAAAATGATGTTTTATAAAAGAGAGTAATCCCTGAGGGTAATGATCTGGCATGCTTTTTTGGGTTGAAATATATTATACTTGAAGAACTCATGTATGAAACCATCTGAATATGACCAGGTGGAAACATGGGACTTTGTGAAACTAAACCTATACCAAGGAAGCAGTTTATCAGTTCTCTCCATGACAGCTCACATTCTGATAGTTTCCCCTCTCTCTTTCTTTCTATTGGACAGAACTTGCACACAAAAAAATTGTAAAAAAAATAACCAGACATATGTGACATCAAAATCTATGTTTGCCTCCTTTAGGGGATATTATTTTTGAACTATGTCATTCCTGTGGGTCTTTTTATAGTTCTGTCCATGTATGTTCTTCTGTCTTTCTGTTTCTTGGCACGTCTCCGTTTCTGTTTATCTCTGCCTGCATGCAAGTACCTCTTGGCCTTTGTTTTTGTAATTTTTTAGCCTTTGTGTTTATCTACATTTATGTTTTTGTTACCTTTAAGCTGTGCCCTCATGCACAAAATTTTGAGGTCAACGCAGAACCAGTGAATTTTGTGTAAAATCAAATACTTTAGTACTTTCCCATACCCAACTTTGTACCTAGGCACAAAATTTTGCTCACACAGGCTAAAATAAAATGGAGGAAGCATTGCTTTATTTTTCCTGTTCTACTGTGTAAGTGTCTCTGTGTCATTGCACTTTTTCTTCCTATGTATATCTCTGGCTCTCCTTTTATATGCATGTTTTTGCCTCTTCTGTGTCTAGAACATGATTGATTTCCTCTTCATAGCAAAATCATGGCACTAACACCCAGTTTGTATGGATAGGGTTGTAAATATTTTAGCAGGCACTATAGGCATCCTTAAACTCCTCCTCAAAATGAAAGAGGCCTGACCACCAAACAAAATGTAATCTTAATATTCCGTTTTTTATATTGGTCAACAGTGTATTCCTTTATTAATCCAAGGCATTTCAACAGAAAATTGGGTTCAGTTCCTGCATCAACTCTTTGGAGTCCAGGGCAAGTTTTATTTTTTTCCGTACCCAACCAGTCTACATGACTGTGACTAAAAAATGTGTTTAGTGCTCTTTTTTTTAGTAGTGTTTTAGTAGTGTTGTATAAAGATTTATATTTACCATAACTGTAAACATAAAATTATTATGCTGAAAAAGAAAGCATAGAATAAAAGTAATACTGTACACGGGGCTAAAACTGCCAAACGTCCCAAGCCTGGAATTAAAAAGCAGAAAAAATACATTAAGTGGCAAAAATACAAAAGAATCATGGCAATATGTTCTGGTATTCTAATGAGAAGGACATATTGAGTCATCTGCTGACCTGGAGCAACATGGCCCTCAGTTAGATGAGTTCACAATTCCACTTCTGCCATGCCCTTTTCCCTATGAACTGGTGTCAAATGTATTCTTCCCTCTTCCAAAGTTTTGATATTGATATTATTGTATGATATGTGTTTTCTTTTTCAAAGTTTTCACCCAAGTATGATATTAACACTCCAAATTTTCCAGATCAGGTATGCGGCTCCTAAAGACAGCATTGTGCAGTTCTATTTCTACCAACCAATTAGTCACCAATGGAGACAGACAGACTTCTTTCCGTGCACAGTAACATGTGGAGGAGGTGAGTTACCATGTCTGCTTTGAGCCACAAATTATTCCTATATTGAATATGTGTTATTTTTAAATGGGTAATATCACTTAGCGTGTCATTCTTTATACTAGTCTTCCTTTTAATAAGATCAGGTTTCATCCAAAAAACTAAAATCTTCTAAACTAAAACTTACTAGCTATTTCTAGTTAATTTTTTTATTTATATCTAATATTATTTATATTATCTGTATCTAATGTGTAACTAATTTGTTTTACTGCCCCTGCTTTTCCACTGTTTTCAATGTGATTCTAGGTAATACTTCATGTTACGCTGAATTGTCGCTTCTTGTCACAAATACGTTTTTGTGACATCTTCAATGTTCAGCCTCTACAGTTATTTTCTGTGGTGCATATTCATCCAGCACGATTCATGTGCCCTTACACCCACTGATGTCAATAGAAATTACTATAGTTCCTATAGTATAGAGTGGATTCTGATAAACCTGCCCATTTAAAGATTGTGAGTTTCTCTAATGTTGCCATGGCTGCACATTATACTATTGAAAAGAGACATAAAACCATTTAAGATAAGAGCTTTCTACATTAACCCAATGTGGAGATTTTCATCTTGTAATCCCCATATCATATATACATTCAGATAACACCTTAAGTAACAATGACAACGCTGATGTCTTTTCTAATGTTTATTATAGCAGATGTTTAAATTGTCAGCTCTGGTTACAGCTGAATCATCACACAGTGGCTAACAAATTAAAGGGATGTTGAAACATTTAAAATCTTCGGGTGTCATCCCCAACACTTGATTTCTTTTTCAAAATGCCACATTTTCAGCCTGCACCCCCTAAATAAATTGTGTTTTGTAAAATATCAAATATTGAGGATAACACTCCAGTGATTTTAAATATGCATCAGTATCCCCTCAAAGGGTTAACATTATCAAAAGTTATAAAATCTTATGGTTGCTTACTGTATGTGTTTACAATAAGAAGGACCATCAAATCATCAGAGAGTCTTCACTCTCTCTCACACATAAACAACCATTAGTTCCATCATGCACTCATGCTTTATACTCTGACTCTAGAATTTTGTAATAAGAATTTTGAAATCATGGTGGTTGCAGATCTAGTTTGTGTCAATGCAGAAATATAACTATCCCAAAACCCAGAATAAACCCATAGGTCTTAGTCACTGGTCACCCTTCTGCATATAACAGCCTCCTTTCGCTTCGGGAGGAGCCCACCGGTACTCAGATGCCGCCAGGTCTTAAAGTGAGAGGACCAAGGGAACCAAATGTGCACAAGAAGGACAGGGAACAAGGAACGTAGTCGGGGTCACAGGCCGGGGTCAGAACCAACAGTTATTACAATCAGGATCCGAAGAAAGTTCAGTAAACAGGCAGAGGTCGGTACAGACAGCAAAGAAGCAGAGGTCAGAACAATGAGAGGAAGGAACAATTGACCATGGTCCCTTTAAATATTTGAATTTTCACACAGATGAGGCACGCCAAACAAAACAGACAGCATCACTTTCGGATTTTTCAAGCATGTTAGAAGGCACACAGGAGAGGAGAGGCATTCCTGAAGCCTCCCAGCTACTATTACAAGAAATTTGAACCATTAATGGGTTTAATAACAAGTGTTATTCACAATTTAGTAATGCCAAGCACTAATCAGAAGTGCCTAAAAATTGGGATTTTTTTAAAGGAATGTTTTGGGCTAACATATTTTCCATTAAATACCATACTGGACTTAAAGGAAAAATGTATCCCCGAAAATTAATTTTAAATCAGATATTTTACATCAAATGGCATATCAAAGAATCTTAACAAACTGGAATATAGGTATCATTAAATATTGCCTTTTTACATCTTTTCCCTTTGTGCTGCCTCAGAGCTCACCTGACCAGAAATACTGCAGCTTTAACTGTAAGGAAGAAATGCAAAAGACAGAACTTTGTCTAATTGGATCATGTGACCTAACATCATAGGCAGAGGGTCACCAAAAAAAGATCACCAAAAAATTGTTTCACCTACCGGAGGTGCAGGCTAACAGTGCCTTCAGTGCAGATGGGGGAAACAATAGCATTTTTTTAAGAAAAGTCCCCTATAGAGTGCTATAGTCACCTCACTCATTAAGAAAATGTGTGTGCCCCAATGAGGCCTTCCATACCAGGAGGTCCCTCCCAGTGAACAAGCCACAGTGCTTGATAGGGGTATTTTCTTAAAAGAGAACTGAACCCTAACACTAAATATGGCTAAAAATGCCATATTTTATATGCTGAACTTATTGATCCAGCCTAAAGGTTCAGTATCTCTATAGCAGTAATAATCCAGGACTTCTGGTGAAACATTTTTTAGATTATAGGCATACTTTAAACCAAAGCTATGGTCAATAGTATCCCTGCATGAATTCTCTCTCTCTCTCTCTCTCTCTCTCTCTCTCTCTCTCTCTCTCTCTCTCTCTCTCTCTCTCTCTCTCTCTCTCTCTCTCTCTCTCTCTCTCTCTCTCTCTCTCTCTCTCTCTCTCTCTCTCTCTCTCTCTCTCTCTCTCTCTCTCTCTCTCTATATATATATATATATATTAATACGGAAGGTACCAGCACTCTGTCTCTGACTTCCACTTTACGGATGCTTGGCCAAGTAAATGTATATAATTGTTGAGGAGGGACCAGCACACCGATTTTTTTAAATTCACCAAATATTTATTGCAACATCACTGTGCTTCCACAAAAGCACAGTGATGCTGCAATAAATATTCTTGAATACCCTCTTGAACAATTATATATATATATATGTGTGTGTGTGTTTTGTATACCAACTTTTATACATTATACAATCCAGTAAGTGAAGAGATAAAATAGTGTCATGTATAGTGTATAACATCCCTGACAAACACAGCAAAATAAATGCTGAGTAAACATCAAGTATAATAACATAGTATGTCACAAATACATTTTGTGCACCTAGTGGAAGCCTTCACCTCAGAGAATATATTTCACCAAAATGTAAGGTCATGTGATTAAATGGAACAGATACAGACAGCAGATACAGAGACTAGTCTCTCTAAATAAAAACACACACACACCAGTGTTTCCTTGCTCAATTTCACCCACTGTCCTCCTCCCTGTACTCTAGTTTTGTCACCAGAATTCCATGTGAGAAGCACATCTTGGCATGTCAGTCAGGGCAGGAAGGGGTAAAACTGCAGCAAGCTGACTCAGATTAAATAAATTCTAACCATGGGATAAAGGGAGCTACAAATACACTATTTTGGACTCGGCCGAACCCCTGCATCCTTCGCGAAAGATTTGGCCGAATACCGAACCGAATCCTAATTAGCATATGCAAATTAGGCATGGGAAGGGAACAACATTTTTTACTTCCTAGTTTTGTTACAAAAAGTCATGCAATTTCTATCCCCAACCCTAATTTGCATATGCAAATTAGGATTCGGATTAGGTTCGGCCGGGCAGAAGAATTCGACCGAATCCAAATCCTGCTGAAAAAGGCCGAATCCTGGCTGAATCCCGAACCGAATCCTGGATTCGGTGCATCCCTATACACAATACACAAATAGTTGTTCCCTTCTCATTGCCTAAGTCTCTGAATGTATATGGAATCTTTCAGTGATAAAATAAATAAATATAAATATATATGAGCAATTGGTTTGTAGAATAAATAAATATCTATAACTACTTGGCATCTTTTTAACTAACTGTAGTCCTGGAGATCATTTTCAAACAAGTTTAAGAAAACCTAGTTAGACAAATGAAACAAAAATTATTATATTTGGTCATGCATTTATTTAATTATTTTTTAAATTTCCAATAGCATATCTGCATTAGATAAAAGGATTAGGATTATCATATAATTTGAAGGTAAAATCCGAGGCTGGTGTTTTTAGTCAATCAGATGACAATCAGGTGTGAGTAAGAGACCCTCTTTTATTTCAAGAAGGGGTATACAGCAAAGTCTGATCACACATACAGAACAACACATTTGTGGATGTGTATCATGACTCCAACAAGGAAGTGTCCGAGGACCTCAGAAAAAGAGTTGTGGATGCCCATAAAGTTGGAAAAGGTTACAAGACTATCTCTAAAGAGTTTGGACTCCACCAATATATCAGACAGATTTTGTACAAATGGAGGAAATGTTTACCCTACCGAAAAGTGGTTAAAGATAACACCAATTGCAAGGCATCTATTGGTCCAAGAGGTTACAAAGGAACCCAGTTTAACTTCTAAGCAACTGAAGGCCTGTGTCATGCTTGGTTTTTCAAAACCCAGAACAAGGCCAAGATTCTGGTCATGGCTCATGCTTCTGCCTATAACAGCAAACTTTCGCTTCAGGAGGAGCCATCCATTACTTGGATGCTGCCGGATGCAGCAAGAACCGGGGAGGAAGCAGAGCGTAATCAGAAGATAGGCCGAGGTCAATCTCTGGGAACAAGAAACAAAGCAAGACCAGATTGTCCAGTGCTTGCAAGGACTCCTCGCTAGGCTGGACACAATTCAAAAACCAGCTGTATTAAATGTTGAGGTTCATGATAACACCAATACTGAACAGCAATGGTGTGTATGGGAGGGTAGCAAGGAGAAAGCCACTGCTTTCCCCAAAAAATATTGCTGAATGTCTAAAGTTTACTAAAGATCGTGTAGACAAACCAGAAGGATATTGGACAGATGAAAGAAAAACACTGCATACCAGAATTAGAACCATATCCTATATGTGAAATATGGCGGTGGGAGTGTTCTGGTGTGGGCCTGTTGTGCTGCATCTGGGCCTGGACAGCTTGCCATCATTAATGGAACAATGAATTCTGAACTGCACCAGTGAATTCTAAAGGAAAATATCAAAAGATCTGTTCCTGAAATGAATCTCAAGAGACAGAGGGTCATAAAGCAAAACAACGAACCTAAACACATAAGTCCAAAATAATGGTTAAAGAAGAATAAAATCAATGTTCTGGAATAGCCAAGTCAAAAGCTGGACCTTAACCCAATTGAATTGTTGTGGGAAGACGTAAAGTGAGCAGTTCATGTGAGGAAACCCACAAACATACAAGAGCTGAAGCTGTTCTGTGGAGGAATGGGCTTAAATTTCTCCGAGTTGATGTGCAGGACTGATCAACAGTTACTGGAATGTTATTGCAGTGATTTTTGCACAAGAGGATCACACCAAATACTGAGCAAAAGTAAGTCAATACTGATTCACTTACTTTTGCCACAAGCAGATATGTTATTGGATTTTGTTTTCAATAAATACATGAAAAAATCTAATAATTTGTTTTTCATTTGATTAGCTACTAGGTTTTCTTCATCTACTTTTAGGACTTGTTTGAAAAGCAGATGATGTTTTAGGTCTGTAAAAAGTATTTTCTTTTTCTCTGTAATCCTTATTGAAAGCAAACCCAGCCTATTTGGGTTTATTTAGACTTATATAAACTTAAAGGAGAATTCAACCCTTAACTAAAAAAAATCCCTACCCTACGTAGACCTCACCTCTTTCCCCCAGCCTAGCTGCTACCCCGGGGAAATGCCCTACCTTTTAACTACCCCTCGGTGCAGATTCAGGGATCACAGTTCACGGCAGCCATCTTCCAGGTCTTTATTAATCTGAGAATGAGACAGACAAAGCGGTTCATGCGCAGTTAGAGCAATTTTACCGGTTCGCAAGAACTGTGCATGCGCCGAAATAGACGGAAATTGCTGAAGTGCCGGAAGAAGACACGAAGACCCAGAAGATGGCTGCTGTGAACTGCGATCCCTGAATCTGCACCAAGGGTTGTATTCTCTTTTAAAGTATAAAGATCCAAATTACAGATAAGATCTGTTATCTGGAAACCCCCAGCTGGGTAACAGGTACCATACATGTACTTTATTTCATATTTTCACCTTCTACCTCTACATTGCCCCCCACATTTTTCATCAAACAAACGAGATGTTCTCTGAAAATGTTAAAGTAAATTGTTTGACTGCTGTTCATTTGGTTCCAGGGTATCAACTAAATTCTGCTGAATGTGTGGACATTCGATTAAATCGGACTGTTGGTGATCATTACTGTAATTATTATCCTGAAAACAAGAAGCCAAAACCCAAACTGAAGGAATGTAACATGGAGCCCTGTCCTTCCAGGTAGATGTATAGCTGTGATATTGGCAGATCCCACTGCAAATGTTCAAGTTAAATGGATTTTGTCACAGGAAAACATGATTTTATTTTCAAAATGCATGTTAATACCACTTCTCAGCATAACCCTGCACTAAAATCTGTATACTTTGTCAGTCCTGAGAAGCACCAGAGTACTTGATTATACTTTAAATTGCTCCCTAAGTGGATTGTCGGGGGTAATAACTTGGCACATAATTAAGCAGAAATGCAGAATGAGGATTTTCATGCAGTTAGGGTACATAAAGTTTCACCAGTGGTGATTCACAAAGGAAACAAATCAAAGGTATACTCGGGCTCGGATTTGTGGCGAGGCCACAAAGGCCCGGGCCTAGGGCAGCAAATTTTTAGGGTCGGCATGCCACCCAGCGCTTCCTATGGAACACTTGCGCACACAGAGGAGGGGTTGCAGTTTTTCTTTGGCGCTAGGACTATGCATGGGGGGTGGGGGACATAGCTATCAAATCCGGCCCTGGGTATACTGGGTGTTTGTTGCAGGAGTGTGATTTCCTTCCACCACTATACAGCATATGGGTTGAATAAGTGAGTTTGGACTACCACTGTTGTCAGGGAAAACCAGTGGTGGTTAAAATGGCCCTGTCTACCTGTCACATTGTCTGAAAAAATGAAGTGCATTGTGACTGATACACAAGATGATGACGCAGGGTCAGACTGGCCCACTGGGGGCAATTTTTTCTGGCTGGACTTTTAAAGGGGAAAAACATTTTTTTTGTAGAACCCCCCCCCCGATTTTATCATAATTTATTAAACCCAGATGGTTTTAAAAGTCCGAATAAAAAAGTACTCCAACTCAGACCTGCTGAGTTCATGTAGAAGTCAATGGCAGATGTCCCAATGACATTTTAGTTCAATAATCCGAAGATTTCATGGTTTCAAGACGCTTGAGAGGGGATAGTATTACACTTTATAAGTATATTAGGGGACATTATAGACAAATAGCAGGGGACCTTTTTACCCATAAAGAGGATTACCACACCAGAGGCCAATCCTTCAGACTAGAGGAAAAGAACTTTCATTTGAAGCAGCGTAGGTGGTTCTTCACAGTGAGGACCATATCAAGTAACCATTATTATGAACAGTTAGTGATTGTATGTTAACTAGAAAGTGATTACAGTTCAAAGGAGTAATTACTGTTCCGTGGTTCCAGTTTTTTCTTTTTGAGGCATTTCGTAAAAATGATTGGCTACCATACACTTTCATAAAATGCTTATTTCAAACTAAAATATACATTTTGCTAAGTGATAGTCCCTGGTTAGTCCCATAGTGCTGTATAATCAGACGGGGCATTACATATTGCTGTGTAATAATAACACGTAAAGCTGACAGGGAATTCAATGGTGAACAGGTACATTTTTAGTTACTGAAATACTCCAGAATATTTCTACTTCCTGATTTTAAACAATCCATTTCCTTAAATGCCCACTAAGCACACATGAACATTTACTTATAACATGTGCAGTTATCCCTACATAAATAGATATTATATGAAGCTATGAAGTAAGTAATACTGTCTGGGCATCATTATCTGCAGGGAAACATGCATGGCTGCTTAGTTAAACCAAATTACAATCTAATGCATTAAAAATCACTGTGAGTTCTGTTTTATTTAAGCAATCACATGGCCAGACTGACATCTGTTTCTTATGCTAGATAAACAGAAAGAGAATGTAGAAATTTCTTACACTGTTGTAGCACTAGCAACATCCAGCTTCTCAGATTCTTCAGTATGTCAGAACCTTCGCCCCACATCTGACAATAGTGGAGCCATCATTTCCAGTCAGCGTAGAATCGGTCATTACATGGGTTAGACAGGGGGAAGTGACCTCTGTAGAGAAAAGAAGAGAACATTTAAGAGCTTATAACTGTATTCAACCTGTTGACCGCAGTAAGACAACTCTCATATCATCTGACACCACAAAATGAATTGTGATGACAAAGGAATGGAAACCGTTTGTCATAGTGCTGACATACACCACGAGTCTATTTATACAGCAGAAATTAGTTATTTCATAAAAGCAAGTCACAAATTCTATCTTTACAATCTCCATCCATGAAGTTATTGTTCATTTTTACGATGGGTTAGTAACATACGTAGTAACATACATAGTTAGTTATTTTGAAAAAAGACACACATCCATCAAGTTCAACCTTTTAACTCTATTTTAACCTGGCTAACGGCTACTTGATACAGAGGAAGGCAAAAAAAACATTTGAAGCCTCTCCAATTTGCCTCAGAGGGCGAATAAATTCCTTCCTGGCTCCAAGATGGCTGGACCAGTCCCTGGATCAACTTGTACTATGAGCTATCTTCCATAACCCTGTATTCCCTCACTTGCTAAAAAGCCATCCAACCCATTCTTAAAGCTATCTAATGTATCAGCCTGTACAACTGATTCAGGGAGAGAATTCCACATCTTCACAGCTCTCACTGTAAAAAACCCCTTCCGAATATTTAGGCGGAACTTAGTTTCTTCTAATCGGAATGGGTGACCTTGTGTCAGCTGGAAAGACCTACTGTTGTTAATTGTAGGCCAATTTATACAAATCTGCCCATGGCTGAAAAACACATTTTTGGATTAGCATATAGTTTACTATAATTATTAGAGTACCTATGTCAATTGCACAGCACCCCAGTGGTTGTATACTTCTACAACTACCACCATTGCTTAATGAAAAACTATACCACCCAAACAATGTAGGTCTCTATAAAAAGATATTGCATAAAACAGCTCATATGTAAAATCCTGCTTCATGTAAATAAACCATTTTCATAATAATATACTTTTCTAGTAGTATGTGCCATTGGGTAATCATAAATAGAAAATTGCCATTTTAAAAAATAAGGGCCGCCCCCTTGGATCATAGGATTCACTGTACTCACAAACATACCAACAAACCATACATGTTAGGTCACATAAGCCAATTAACAGATAGAGTTCTATCTTTTGCTTCCACACTTCTTCCTGTTACAGTTAGAGTTGTAGTATTTCTGGTCAGGTGATCTCTGAGGCAGCACACAGACCATCACAAAATGGTGGCTCAAGGCAAGAGATGTAAAAGGGAAATATTTACTTAAATATATATTCCAGTTTGGTAAGATTCTTTAATATGCCACTTAATATAATATGAACTATCTGTTGCTTAAGTGTTCATTTTGGGAGTATAGTTTTCATTTAACAGTTACCTTTCTATTCCATTATCAGCTAAGGGCTGCAGACTGGACATATCTGAATTAGACTTTTCTGGCTCTTAGGTTGCTATAAACTAAGCATTGATTGGACACAGGGAAAAACTTACAGACTACTTCTTTTGTGTGTTTGCAGTGATGGGTTTAAGGAGATAATGCCGTATGACCATTTCCAGCCTCTCCCACGGTATGTTGAAATGAAAACATTCTTTGCACTTTGACGTGTGATATCTTTTAGCAATGTGCCAAAATTCTTTATCATATTCCTGTTTCATTACATAAAAAAATATTTGCTGCTATCAGAGAGAGAAAAAAGTTCAGAGAATGTTTGTGTACAAGGCTAAATGAAGTGCCGCTTATAAACCAATATATAATTGCTTTGCTGCTGATCTGTCACAAATGCAGCAACTGTCAAATTTTTTCTGCTCTATAGTGTGACAAATGTCCCTGGATAATAGACCAGAAATGACCAACACTCAACTATCCAGAATTTGTTGAATAAACTTACATTTCAAATGTCATGTGCAACTATACTTTATTTTCTTCGAGAAGCAGAGGTATAATAGTTAGAATGCCTCGCAGAAATTTTCCTTGGTCTGGCATGATTCCTTCAAAAATAAAAAAACATGGGAACCTGGACAAGTGATGCAAATAAATGGATAAAGGTGTATTGCTCGATTTCATTAAAATAACAAAAAATTACAAAGTAGCTTATTCACATAATGGCTAAAAAAAAAGAAAACATGCCTTAAGTTTGTCATGCCCTTAATGTGCATTTTGTATTGTATAAATAAATAGGAGAAAAAAAACTTTACATCCACACATTGTACAAAGAGTCACAACAGTGTGAACTAAGTGGGTTTAACTTTTCTCTCTTGAGTTACTAGGCTATGCCAATCCAGTTATTGGTGTTGAACCATGCTAGCCACTCAAAATGTTGAGGGCTAAAACTGAAATTATATGAAACATAAATCGAGTTGCATAAAAGTGATACCTTTGTTGGATAAAATGAAACTAAAATGTTCAGGAATCCTGCTGTTGTTATCAACTGTATACCACTTTTGTTATCTTTCATATCAGAAGCTTTACATGTAGGCTAGGAAGAGCAATGTTGCCTAAGGAATTGAATTTCCATACCACAAACCTGCCTCCCTTTTTTTTTTAAATAGCGTTTAATTTAAGATTCATAATTACCCCTAGATTTCCTTACAAAATGATGGTCAGATTATCAATGACCGCCATGGCACTATAAAAATTAATGTGGTCTTTGAAGAGATTGCTATAGGAAACATAAGTTTCTCCCCTGTGTTTGGAGGCAGCAAACACCATTAACATTAAAAAGTCTGTGTCATTTTAAAAAATGTTTAGAAAAAATCTTTCCCAGTGTGATTGTAACCCTGAGGCTGAGGCAATGATAATACTGTATTTCCATCTGCAAAATTGTAAAAAATGGTTGATGCTTTCAGAGAGGTGTTTTTACATAGAAACTACCAGCCCTGCTATTATAACCCAGCCAGCAATGATTGGGCACACTCAGTTATAACATAAGGCCTATCATGGGAATAATTTATTTTCATGCTACAATATTTACTGCATTTGAGAATTATTTCAGTGTTCATAGTTTAGTAACACAAAGCAACAAAAACGAGTGTAACTAGCAGCTACATTAAATCTGACTGTAATTCCATAGCACATAATGGTTGCTGCAGTGGCAGAGCCTTTGGCATCTCCCTCTGACAAACAGGGCTTTAACTGAATAAATATATAAACAATAAAACAAACATGGGTTCCAGAACAGAGTACAAGAATCTTATAAGTTGCTTATAAGTTGCTGTTAAATACAATAACACACTGGTTGTAATGATTAATATATTGCTTGTAGAAAGTTCAGTAGACCAATTAATTTACATTTCATTCTTTTATTTTCCAAAACTATTGCAACATCAGCTAAATATAATTAACTGATGTTGCAGTAGTTAAAACTACCCGTTTAAATGCTAAACATATAAGTAGAAAGTGTTTTGAGAGAATAAAAACTGCTTTATTATTTGTTCTATGTTTAAGTTTGTGTATTTATGTAAGTGTTTTTATGGCTTGAAATCAATAATCACCTTTACGGTAACATAATGTGGCACAAAGATAGGTGGCATCCAAGCTTATATGTTATGTCGTTTTTGAGGGATTCTTTATATCTGTCTGTGACATAAAGATGTCTTCTCATATTTTACCCAAACCTGATGTGTAGATCTTCCATTCTCCTGATTTAGGTGGGAACATAATCCTTGGACAGCATGTTCTGTGTCCTGCGGAGGTGGAATTCAACAAAGAAGTATTGTTTGTGTAGAGGAGACCATGCATGGAGAAATACTGCAAGTGGAAGAATGGAAATGCATGTATGCCCCTAAGCCTACCGTTATGCAGACTTGCAACCTCTTTGACTGTCCAAAATGGATGGCAATGGAGTGGTCACAGGTAAAATAGTCACATGGAATATGAAGATGAATTAAGCCTAATATTCCAAATATCTCATCCACACTGGTTCTGTGAAAGACAAAACCAAACTGAATCCTTCTGTATTTTACCAATTGTGGTAAATACTCTTTATAACTGCAGTTAAGTAACGGAATTTATCTATACATTAATAGCCATTTCATTTAATAATAGGTCTATTGGTAGTAATGGCACACTAAGGCATTTTTTTAGCATTTCCAAAGCTCAGAAGGCCATGGAAAATTGGGGCATCTCCTGTGCTTGCTTCACTGCCTAGTATGTAATTGTAAGTGTTCCTAAATGAAATGCCAATTGTTGCCAAATATCTTGATGACATTTTTGCATGAATATTCCTTCCCTTGAAAGTTTCAGAGAAGGAAATCCTTTTATAATTCTCTTTATCATTCTGTGGAACCTGTTGCTTTAGAGGACTTATTTGCCATTGCTATTATACAGTATACAAGTAGCCATAGCTAAAGCACATGAACTATGGACTTACTAGTGTTTGTCAAATTCAGAGAAACAAATCTGCAGACTGATTTTTTTTCCAGTTCTCAAGTTACTGTTCACTTTCTTCTATTGAATTTATATTATGACTACATTTAGGGGCAGATTTACTAAGCTCGAGTGAAGGATTCGAATTAAAAAAACTTCGAATTTCGAAGTGTTTTTTGGGCTACTTCGACCATCGAATGGGCTACTTCGACCACTACTTCGACTTCGAATCGAACGATTCAAACTAAAAATCGTTCGACTATTCGACCATTCGATAGTCGAAGTACTGTCTCTTTAAGAAAAACTTCGGCAGCTAAAAGCTACCGAAGTCAATGTTAGCCTATGGGGAAGGTCCCCATAGGCTTGCCTGTGATTTTTTGATCGAAGGATATTCCTTCGATCGTTGTATTAAAATCCTTCGATCGTTCGATCGCAGGATTTGCGCTAAATCGTTCGACTTCGATATTCGAAGTCGAACGATTTTAGTTCCTAGTCGAATATCGAGGGTTAATTAACCCTCGATATTCGACTCTTGATGAATCGGCCCCATAGTAACTATAATGTGACTTAAACCAGGTACAGGACCAACATTTTTTCATATATGTTTATGGGGCCCATTTACAAACAATGGAATTGTGATTTTTCTTTTCCATGAATTTTGAAATAATTGTGGTTTGTCTGTATTCAAAAATATTCAAAATTTTTGGGAAAACGGTAACAAGTTGTTTTTCACCCACTGAAGTCTTTTTTGCAGTGAAACCTAGTGATTCGCTCATCACTAGTAAAAAACACTAATACAAATATTCGCCAAGTAAAAGTTGTCAAGGTCTTATAGAAGTCAATGGGAGATCCGCTGATCTTATCGTACAGCTCCAAATCAGTTTGGATTTTTAGTAGGTTTTTGGATTTTTTTGCTACAAATTTTTTCATTTTTTTGTGCATCGTTCAGCACTTTTTTCCGTTCATACTTTTAATATTTGCCTCTTTTAATAAATTCAATGACAATCGTGGTTTTAGAGTTTGTGAGTTTCAAAAGCTCTAAACCTCTAAAATCTGACTTTTAATAAATAAGTCTCCATGTTTTGTGTTTTTCAGAATTTGATACTAGAGCTGGCTCATATACTATGGGGACAAGAATATATTGAATGTTTAATAGCTAACCTATCAAATATTACCACTTTGCGTACTTATATATTTTAGTGCACTGTGACATGTGGCCGAGGATTGCGGTACAGAGTGGTATTGTGCAATGATCACCGTGGGCAGCATACAGGAGGATGCAATCCCCAGCTAAAACCACACATAAAGGAAGAATGTGTTGTTCCAGTGCCATGCTTTAAACCCAGAGGTATGAATAAAAAATAAAAAAAACTATGTTCAGATGCTTGAAAGTGAGAGAAGAGGCAGATACACTTCTTAACTTTATGGCTGATACTCATTGCTTGATTATGCTTGAAAAAAATGAGTGATAGAAAGTCCAGGTCTTGGTTCCCACGGTAGGAGTTTAGAATGCACTGCAGTTGTATCTATCCCAGTTGATGGTATGTCACTAGATCTCAAGGTAATCTAGCTACAATATTTCTGAAATCTACTTATAAAATATACAATTTTTATATGATACTTGTTATGGCTCTCTATATTAAATGTATTTCTCTAATGAGGTTTGATTTGATTTCAATAGTTCTGAAGTCACATTATCAAATAGCCAAACAATAGGCAAGGGTTACCTTTTTGTCAGCTGTTTCCCTGTTACTTAAATTCTAGGAATGCTATTTGCTGGGCTTTGGTGATATTATAAAATGCTATTTATTTGTTGTTTAGAGAGGTTCCCAGTGGAAGCCAAGCATCCATGGCTCAAACAAGCTCAGGAGCTGGAAGAGACTAAAACAGCGTCTGATGAACCAACGTAAGACTTCAGAGGCTACGTTAACACAATAATAGAAACATTTTACAGAATTTGGGTTTAAGGATCTTGTATGCCACTAATGTTGAAGAAGGCTTTAATTCTTCAGTATCCAGTCAAGTGAAGTTAGGTTTTTTGGTTGATTTTTGACCTTCTTCTACAGTTGCACAATTGTCTTGAAAAAGGTTTTAGCTCTACAGTCATTTCTCAGCAATTTGATTGCTTTTTAGCATTATTTGTTTTTGCATGCATTCTATGCACGTGAAAATTGGTGTCTGTAGATCTGGCTTAAAATTTGGAATTTATCTTGCCTCCATATGAACTTGCGTAACTTCCCTTGTGGGTGCCTATTAGTCCCAACAGGAGTGCCTTCTATGATGGGATACTCAGATTGCCTCATAGCTGAAATACCATTGTTTTATGATAGTTGCTAATGACGAGGCAAATTCAGCACATCAGTATTTAGATTTTAATTTTGCTGTCAGCCCAAATAGATTGAATATGTCTTATCTCGTGCATTAACACTCAATAGCACAGCCTAAAAGTATTTTCTATGAATTCTCTAGCAGAACTTATGACATTTATCTGTAGTCGTATATCCTCTAACTACTGTACATATGAGTACATAAGAGTTTTCTCAATCTGTAACATTTGTGAGAACAAATAATATAAGATGAGCAGCCTTATTCCAAAACACAGAACTGAAAACTGAACTTTGCCAAACCAGCCTCGTGCAAAATAAATAACTTTGCCTTTGCGGTCTACCACGGCCAGTGTCCTACATTTATGCTGAACATTCAGTGGGCTTTTTTTTATTGGCAGAATATAATATGACTTGTTGGAAAACTCAGCCAAGAAAAACCTGGGCCTGACCTTTTTTTTTGTTGTTGTTAAATGTGGAATGTGATATGTGATAATAGAAACCCATGATGATTTTTAACGCTGCCCCCGGGTCTTCTTGGTTACTCTGGAAGTGTCAGTGTTTCAATGATTATGCATTATTTCTTAATTATTATTAGTATGGATTCTGGGCTTACATATTTATCTGCAGCTGCTGACTTGTGAATCTTCAATATCATGAAGCTGAATTTACAGTTGTAAGAAAATGATGTAAAAACAAGTTGTGCTAATGAAATGAGAGTACCGAAATCTTTCTAATTCTGTGGAATTTTGTCATGGCTCCCTAAGCAAGTGATCATCAGTCTTATTGTTCATATAGCCTATACCAAACAAGGGAAAGTTGTGCTCACCACTAATTTTTAAAACCATTAGGCGGGGGTGCAATGAGGCTGTGACCACAAAATACATATAGACAAATACAAGAGTCCTCTGCACTCAACCCATTACCAATATATTTAAGACATTGAGACATTTTGTGCTTACAGCAATTAAAAATGTCTTACTTACCTTAGTAGCTGTAAGCACAAAATGTCTCAATGTCTTAAATATATTGATAATGGGTTGAGTGCAGAGGACTCTTGTATTTGTCTATTGTCAGTGGTGGAACTACCAGGGGAGCAGGCCCCCCCCCGGCAGCTCGCGCACCGATGTTTCCAGGCCAAAAATCACGTACTGAGGGGGCACGGGGCCAGACTGCGCGTCCCGCACCAGGGCCCGCCCCCCCCTCTAGTTACGTTACTGTCTATTGTTCATATAGCACCATTATTTCCCACAGCCCTTTACAGAGTAAATAGATACAAACACAAGAGTTTAAAAATAAAATGAGCCTGTAAGCTCAATAGAGGGGAGTAAGACATAAGGTGAGGTGTCTTGTCAAGTCAACACATTAGCAGTAAGTGTGTACTGAAAAATTGGTAAACCAGGGGTTAAGGGTGTTATTAAAGATAATGATTCATTATACCTTAGTTTGGATCATGTATAAGGTACTGTTTTATTATTACAGAGAAAAAGGAAATCTATTTTAAAAGTCTGGATTATTTGATTATAATGGGAGCCTTTCTGAACTTTCTGGATAACAGGGTTCCGGTTAACAGATCCCATACAAAAGCTCATTAAAAAACGAATTAAGTACACTGTATTTATATACAAAAAATTCTAAATAATGTGAACTATTGTTTTTACTCAATTTAGGAAATATACTATTTCCCATTATATACATATGTGTGGTTGCTCAAATAGGTTTATCCCAGGAGCCTGGTCTCCTTGCAGTGTTACCTGTGGCAGAGGAATGCAGAGGAGGGAAGTCAAATGTCGTATACTGCTGTCATTTACTCAAACTGAACTGGAATTGCCTGATGAAGAATGTGAGGAGGAAAAACTTGATACAGAAAGATCCTGCTATCTTCTGCCTTGTGAAGGTGATCCTGGCACTCAGGCATCAGAACTTCCTCCACACAATATAGAATCTTCTCAGCTGTATGACTGGGAATATATTGGTTTTACTTTGTGTTCCAGTTCATGCTCGGGAGGTAAGATGTTTTTTATATGTCTGACTTTACAATGAAGGTATAGTGCTCAGCTTAGAAGCAGAAGGCTGGTATTTACCAACCAGGGATTGTATGTGAGCCCAAATTACGTAGCTTTAAATGAAGGGTTGTTTATCTATGATGGTGTCTGTAACATACTGTAAGGTACATTTGGTACTGTATTACAGACAATGTACCATTTATAATTTTATAATATTTTCCATTGAATTTCATTAAGTTTTCCAATGTTTGTTAATGTACTTGTTGGAACATAGCAGTGAGGAACTTGACTGTATGACACAGAGAAAATGTTGCTGGAAAAGTAGATTAGGAACTTGTGATCTCAGTTTTCTTTCAGTTCAATATGTGTTTGCTTTAGGACAGCTTTGCAAGTAATGGTAAATAACCTTGCTTTTTATTTTGAAATTCAGGAACACAAGAAGCAATTGCAGTTTGCCTTAATATGCAGACAAAGCAACCTGTGAACAACTCTATGTGTGACAGTTCAATGCGTCCACCAGCAATGGCTAGAGCCTGCAACACAAAGCTTTGCCCACCAAGGTATGATAGTCACTCTATAATATAATAATCTGATATCATTTATCAGCTTGGCTTTGGTATATTAAATATTATATGAATAGTTTTTTAATTCTAAATTCAAATAGTGTTTAATAAAAGAAGAACAAATGACAGTGCTTGGATAAAAACATCATATGTCACAGTGGCCCAGTATTCCATTTGTGCATCTTCTGCCCATAGAGCCTTCAGCCTCTATCTGCTCAGGTGTGACCAGGATGAAACATGCAGGGTGAGTTAATTACCTGAGCCCAGCAAAATATGAGGTCCTAGTGGGCTGAAATATGAAAAAGGAAAATTACAGGTAGAAAACTACTGAAATGGCTTTGTGTTTAGGAGGACAGAGACAACGAAATCAGGGTTATAAAAGATGAAGAATAAGCAAGGCCCACAACAAAGGAAATTGTGTTTGCTACACATACGTAAGAGCAAGTTGGCTTGGGCCAAGCCATGAAGCTAAAATAGTTCATATAAAACACAATGCGTGAGCAATAGTGATGGGCGAATTTATTCGCCAGTCGGATTTGCGTGATTCGCCGCCAGCGAATAAATTCACAAATTTCCAGTGAAAATTCGCGAAAAAAAACGGGCGCCGGCGTAGAAAATAGGCGCCATGCCGTTTCAAGAATTTCGCAGGAAATTCGCAAATTTTTTGGCTAAACTGCGCAAATTCGCCCATCACTAGTGAGCAACATGATTAAGGATATATATGCCTCAGTAGAATGCCTTTTAAAATGAAAGTAGAAAGTGTGTTTTCTATGTATCCTTCCCTTTAAAATAGGGATAAAAACATGCATATACATATGGCAAAGTAGAAATGTTAATAAAACTAGACTAATGTGTAGGAAATATCAAAAGGAGATTGAAAAACATGAGGGTATGGAAAAATGATGGATGGTAGGAGAAATGCAGCTAATTGTATATTGTATTAGGGAGGATTCTATTGTTTGCATAAGAAGAATATAGTGTCATTTCAGATCATGTTATTAACAGCCAACATATCTTAACTAGGCGTGCTCCAAATCCAGGCTTTAGTTCAAGGCTTTGGCCAATTCCCTGCAGATTATGCTGAAATTTAAGGGGCCAATTTATGATTGGCCAACCTTTCATGCACAGGGAATCAAAAAGGAAACTCTGTGTGAGTATACCCTTAAAACATGTGACTTTATAAGCACTGGAGAACTTAATGTGGCAATATTTTTGTTAATGAGAAAGTTATTTGATGTTTCTTAGGTTTGCATATGTAAATAAGAGTTTTAATTTGGTTTTATTGTTTGAATCTTTGGTGGAGGATTTGGTGGCAAACTGTAACAAAGATGATCTCTTAAAGAATGAAAAAATCTAGCATTAATTAAATGTATTTGCACAGGTCTTTTACCCCCCCCCCGTAACGTGGAAAATTTCCACGTTGCGCTGCAAGAGAATTAATTTGCGATACTGTGGCAAAAATTATTCGGACGCCCATTGACTTTAATGCATTTGGACCAAATAGTCGCTCGTATAAAAATTGATGTTTACGTCCAAATTGATGCGCATCCAAATTATTTTGACGCCCATTGATTTCAATTCATTTCACGCATTTTTCACAATTTCGCGAATTTCGTGGTAAATTTGCAAATTTTTCAGCAAAGTGAAACGGCACAGATTCACCCATCACTACTAATGGTGCATCTTAGCTCCATGATGTAACTGCATTGACAGACATGGTGTTGGCCTTTGTGCAGACAGACACACAGTAAATTTTGGTGTGAAAATACATTTTGTTTTTCGTGCTGATGCCTCCTGTGCCTTCTGATGCCTCCTGTGTGTCTTCAAACAGGCCGACCCCTTGGCCATCAATCCAGTTAGATGATGAAGTTGATGGATCTTGATGAATTAGGTAACTGTCACTCAAATGATTCAGCTAGAGTCTTTTGCTAATCTCTCCTGACACTATATACCTTGATGAATACCTTGTGGACAGTTTCTATGATGTCTTTGCAGTTGAGAAACTATGGTATTAACAACAAAACCAACTTGTCTTTCAAAAAAAGCAAATAACACTTTTCCATTTTAAATTCTATCGCACTGATTTATTTATAAGATTTGCATTTTAGAGATACCCAATGATAATATCTCAACACCTCCTTGTGCTGAGTTTCAATAACCTTAAACTCTTAATAAAGATGTTAGCTACAAAGGATTTTCTAGAATTGCCAGTATTTCTTCCTCCACATTATTATTTGTAATTTATCATGATTTTTGTTCTCTTGAGCAGACATGGCACCTAAAAATAATTTCAGGCTGCTATTATGACTGTATAATAATTCTGAAACCCTTTTAATGACCTAGAATTCTAGACTTCTCCATGGGTACAGCTATTTTAAAACTCCTGATTTTGGAAATAATATAAAAACCTGCAATCTTTCCAAAATTCAGGTCCAGCCTTTAATGTGTACTGGCAGATGTATCCTTTTTTCCTTAGCCAGAAGTCAGAAAAGGTCTTTTTAATAATGATTCAGGAAATTGTTTCACATTGAGGCTGAAAGAAGATTTCATGTTAGTTTCATAATAATTTCTTAGTTTTTCAGAAAAAGACGCTTCTATGAAATATTCACTTTGAAACTCTGTTATAGCTGATGTGAATACTGTGTTTACTATTTAAGTTGTTTTGTTCTGCTTCATAAAAAGTTCACATACAGTATAAGTTTTTTGATGAAGAAAGAAGTTATAATTCTTTTTCCCTCTTAGCAGAAATATTAGTTGAAATCAAAGAAAATTTGTTTGGGCATATATTTTTTTTTGAAATTGGTGGTATTAAAAGATTTTTCCAAAAAAATATTTCCCCTGAGCTGCATAAAGAGACTTTTTGTTAACTAGTAAAAAATATTCAGTGGGATCAACTAATGATACCAGCATGGACACAAATTGTGGTGTGCATAAATAATTTTATGCGAAAATGCATTTTGTATTAATTCTGACTTGAGCATACTGTTTTTAAAACCTGCACACATACGTTTAAAATGTGTGAATAAAAGAATTTTGTTGCACACATAGCCGCGAAGGAATTAAAGGGAACATTGGCCACATGTTTCTGAATAAGTGCAGAACTCTAAGGTGACTTTGATATTTTTTAAAAATTCTAGTACTGGAACAATGGGATATGTTATCTTCATTGTGGAATGAATAGTAATTTATCACACTGATTTGGGGGTTCACCGCTGTTTGCTTTTGTATTTGCAGGTTCATTAAGATTACCTAAAAATAAGTGACTGATGGAGACCAATTTAATGTCTAAGCTTTAGTTTATATATTAACCCCGTTCAATAATCTGTTATATTGGCATTTGTTACTGTGTGTGCTATCCATTCCAACTGTTTGGAAATGAAGTGCAGTGCATTGGAATGCACATGTGCTCATACAATAGTGTAAAGATACTAATGCAAGTGTTGTTGATATCTTCTAGACGATTCTGATGGTCTTCTCCTCAATATCTCACTCAACAACTCTTCATGTACAAACATTTTTATAAGTGTGTGAAATTAGAGCTCACAACAGTAAAAAAGCACTACTCTCGATATCTATGACATTTTTAGCGGTGTATTTATCAATTGGTGGAAGAGTTTACCCATCAATATATTTATGCTTCTAAAAATCCTATTGGAATGAATAGATAGTGGTTGTATTTTGGATCTTGTTTCACACTTTGATAAATCTGCGCCTTTGCTAGATCTGCTCCCCTTCTCTGGAATTTCCTTCCAGGTTTCAATAGACTTTCTCCAATCTTTTAGCCTCCTAAAACACATTTTTAATGGAAGATTATCCTGACCTATCTTAGCATTTCTTCACAATACACTATAAGCCACTGCCAATTTCTAAGAGCAATACTAGGGGGGTTATTCACTAAAATCTGAATTCTTCTGGTTGGGGTTTTTATGGGGGAACACAACCCACTTTTTTTCGAAATTTATCATACCCAGAGGCTGCTTAAAGTCTGAATCCGAAAATACTCCATCTCAAACCAGTGTCGTGTGTCATGTAGAAGTCAATGGCAGATTTCCATTTTACAATTGGAAGATAACATGATCAGCTCTGGTTCATAGTTTTCTGGCAATAATCCAAAAATGTGGAGTTTTCGGACATTAAATCCAAAAAATATGTATGATTTTAATGTTTTCACAATTTTATTAAGTCTTTTCTTGCACTTAATTATTAGAATTATTTTAGTGATAAATAAGGTAAAATTGTGGATAGGAGTTTGGGTGAATGTATTTTAATAAAATAATGAGAACATTTCGAGTTTTAGTAAATAACCGCTTAGATGTCTCTCACTTTTCTTTCTTCTTATCATGCCAACCCTGCACCTTATGTCTCATATACCTTCTTCCTTTAGACTGTAAGTGCTAACAACTAGGCCTTTTCATATTGTCACTTTCAGCACTTGTATGAGATCTGTATGTTTGAGTTATAATCTCTCTATTGTACAGTGCTGTACAATATCATTAAAAATAATACATTAATCGAACTATTAATACAGGTACAGGATCCGTTATCCGGAAACCCGTTATCCAGAAAGTTCCAAATTACAGAAAGGCCGTCTCCCATTGAATCCATTATAATCAAATAATCCAAATTTTTTTTTTAAAAAAAGTTTTTTCTCTATATTTATAAAACAGTAGATTGAACTTGATTCAAACTAGGACATAATTAATCCTTAATGGAAGCAAAACCAGCCTATTGGGTTTACATGATTTTCTAGTAGACTTAAGGTGTGAAAATCTAAATTACGGAAAGACCCGTTATCCGGAAAGCCCCAGGTCCCGAGCATTCTGCATAATAGGTCCCATACCTGTAATAACATTTATGGCAGAAAGTATAAACTTGACAATAAATCAATAAACAAAAGCATTAAAAGGGAGAAAATTCTTGAGCACAGTAAAAGACTGAAACCTAATACCAATGTTATTCATGCCAAAATGATGAGGTAATTTTAAAATCTGAACCTGTCAGAATATAATAATGTTAAACCATTAGCTTAATCCTATCCTGTTGCATAAAATTACTGTCTTCAGTTGCTTACATAATTCTGCGCTGTAATGACCCCAAGCCTTATGACTTCATTTTATAAAAGCAGAATCTTGTAGAATGTCCCTCATAAGCAATAACTTCTTTTCATAAAAAAACCAAACCAAGAAGTAGGACAGAAATGATGGCAATTCCTTATGTATATTGTTGTCTTTCATTAAAGGAGAAGGAAAGGCTAAAATTAAGTAAGCCTTATCAGAAAGGCCTATATAAATACTCTAGTAAACCCTCAAAGTAATGTTGCTCTGAGTCCTCTGTCAAAAGAAACACAGCATTTCTTTCCTTCTATTGTGTACTCATTGGCTTCTGTATCAGACTTCCTGTTTTCATCTTAAACCTCCTTGCCCCGGGGGTGAGCATGCTCAGTTTGCTCCTCCCCCCTTCTCTGCTGTAATCTGAGCCCAGAACTAAAAGGGGAACAGAGAGAGACTCAGGCAGGAAGTGATGTCACTCCAAGCTAATATGGCAGCTGCTATCTTAAACAAACCAAGAGCTTCTAGAGCTTTTTACTCAGGTATGGTAAAACATTCTACAGAATAAATATAGCATTCTAGCTTGCACTATTCCAGCTAATCTATTGGCAATAAAATTCCTCCTTAGCTTTCCTTCTCCTTTAATGCAGTTGAGGATTGACCACTTGACCCATCCTTGATGTATGTTGATTGTTTGGACTGTTTGCTAATGTCCAGTTTAAATACTGCTGAGTTTCAAGTAAACAAACAAAAAGCTTGGTCTGCCCTCTCTAACCTGCACACCTGAATAAGGCACAAGTTAGGGGATGATAGGCAGACAATGCATTTGCATACTGCCTTGGAGGTTATAGATGTCCCCCTTTAGGATTCAGTAAAATATGAATCCTAGAAAATGTGCCTGGATTTGTCTGAATCCTTGATTTAATGCATCCCTAGTTGCAATACCTAATTATATGTTCTCATAAAGTGGCATGAGGGACACAAGTCACATGGAGACACATTCACATTGCCTTTCTTTGACTTTGTCCATATAAGGAGGTTTAACTTTTTACCGGTATTTAACCTGGTACAACATTTGAGTATATTTTGGTTTGTAGATTATTTCTTTTCTATGTGTTATTATTTGTAAATGTAATCCTTTGACTTGTTTTTGGGACTTCATAACTCCCAAGAGAACTCTAAAGATTTCAGAACGCTGCTAATCATTTGTATTCGTGTTAACATTTACTGATTCATAGACTTTCCAACACTGCCGGGCTTTTGACATCTGTTGGTTTATGTCCCTTCTGTGCTGAGCATTTCACCCATGTGGTATATCTGCCCTGTATGCATAGGATAGATTTGAGTGGTTTGTACAGAATGATTTATCAGCATGACTGATGCCACTATAAAATATTTTAAATATCTTAATAAACTAGGTATCTTATGCTATTGAAACATGGTATCTTTGGAACTCTATTCCATGGCACTGTATTTTTCATTTTGTATGGATGAAATATGGTATGTTAATATATTTAATCTTTTTTAACTGCTGCATTCCTCAATTTACCTTTTCAAGCATATATATATAATGAATTCTAAAAACACCCAGTTGGGCAGTATATTCTGTCCATTAATACAATGTCTTTGTTCTTATCTAATACATTTTTATCACCTTTACTGAATTAGACCCCCACAACAACTACTGAGGGCTATTCTCACTTGTCTTTATCGCCCTACGTAGAGTAGTGTTTTTATGTTAATTTCACTCCTTCCAACTACTGTATATGTTCTGCCCCCTAGTTATTATCATTTACTGGTGGAAATTGATTCTCTTCTGATCTCTGATAATTCCATTCACATATGCATAGGTTTCCATTGTATCACCTCTCTCCTGAACCTTTTATAAACTGTACATATTTATTTGTTAGCATTTTCTGAGATGTTTTGATATTCAGAGTAGGGATGCACCAAATCTTTCGTGAAATATTCCGCAGAATACCGAACCAAATCCAAATTTGCATATGCAAATTAGGGCAGGAAGGGGAAAACGTTTTACTACCTTGTTTTTTGACAAAAAGTCACGTGATTTCCCTTCCCGTCTCTAATTTGCATACACAAATTAGGATTCAGATTCGGTTTGGCCAAATCCGAATCCTGGCCAAATCCCGAACCGATTTCTGGATTCGGTGCATCCCTTATTCAGAAAACAAATCACTTTAGTTGCCCTTACCCTACAGTTTCTTTGATTAATATGTTTCCTGTGGAATGGACTAGTCAATGGGCTCTTATTCCACCAATAATACAGTTAATAAACAAACCTAAAGTAGTGCTGAGGACTGAGCTTACAGGTGTGAACCTGCTTGTAACATTGAAAAATGTGTATACTTAAAATAGTTGTAACCCTTTCCTGGCTTTATTTTCTAGACCCAGCTGCTCTATGCAGAAAACGGTTACATTTAGGGGGGTCAGAGGAGGCTGGAATGGAAGTATGAAACTATGAGAATAGTTGAAGCTGTTGTCTCTGTAGAAAGGCGTTTTTCTAGGGTAAATTATTCCTACATTAGAGAACAATATGGACAAATAGCAGAGGATATTTTTTTACATAGAAAAGAACAAGAGACTTTACACTTAATGAACTGAGCTTTTGCTTGAAGCATATCAGAGCAATTAGGTTGTAGAATATATCACTAGGTCTGCAATCTAAGGTTAATTTTGAATATATAAATTCTAGGATTTCCTTTCAAATGTTATCCTAGAAAAAAAAACTGCTGCAGGTCTCTGCTTTCAAAAGTGAAGAGACATATGTTCACCCTGTGAAAAGAATACTTTATTCATGAGGGATTGGTGAGGGGAGGCATCACCTATTTATCCTATACCTGTCCCCTGAATTTAGGGATCACTATTGCAGGCAATGAGGACAGGGATGCCTTGCACCCATTGGCACTGTGTTCTGCAGCCAGACCCTGACCCCAAATGTTTTTTTTTTTTTATGGGATTTTACCCCACTTAGTACTTTTGTCAGTAAAGTATCCCTTTTGTGTGTATTTATCAGGCTTGGGCCAAGCCTGGTGAGTGCCCTAGGCAATCCGCCTGTCCACTTTGCCCCTCCCTCACACGTACACAATGTGACAATGAGCGGGAGGTGGGAATGAAGTGCGGGTGAGGGTCTGGACCAGTGGTAGGTGACAGAAGAGGTACATGCTTGGTGCCCCGACTAGACAGGTGCCTCTTCCGCATACCCCTACTTCTGGCCTTGGTATTAAGATGCTGTTGCTGATGGAAAGATGAGCATTCTGACCTTTGCACCACATTTGTCACAGTTGACTGCAGTTTCCCCATGGATATGGTGCAACCTCTGAATGATTTTCTGCAGCTGGCCATGATTTTCCTTGATATTTGGGAAAAGTGGTGCATAATGACTTGGCATGTGAGTTGAAAGACAGATTTGTTTAGCAGACAGAAGACATGCTACATTTGATGGAAAAGAAACTGGAGCACTGTTCTATTTTTGCAATAGCTTTTACTACAAAATTGTCAGCACAAAATTTCTGGGGCATAGCAGTTCTTTTTATTAAATGACTCTACCTGGACACTACTACTTCTCAGTATATGCAGTTTATGGAGTATTAAATGTGGACAGTTTTAGTAACTCAAAAGATGCCCTTTATAGAAGTTTTCACGAAGTCCAGCAACATTGAATTGTGAGTGCTTCAAACTTTCACGTCAGGATGAGCCTTTCTCTACTCTGATTTTGCCACTCAGATTTCAGCAGGTCTTAAAGTGGGAGAACCAAGTCGAGGGTTCTGGGCAGGTAAGGGAACCGGAACATCTGACAGGGGTAATGGGTAAAGAGCAAAGTATAGTCAAGGAAACAGGCCAGGATTAACACCAACCAGTCAGTGCAGTACAGAATCAGGATCCAGAAGAGTAGTCAGCAAACAGGCAATGGTTCAGGCAGCAAAACAGCAATGGTCAAGAACAGTAAATCAGACGAAGATCACTACCAGGAACTATTTCAGAATAGACTATTGGACAATGGGAAAATGGACAAGGCACCTTGAATTATTTTAATTTAATCCTATCAGTATGAAAAAAATTGTGGAACCAGCCCGCATGTCAGAAACAAGCGGCTTGCAGGGGGGGAGGTGGCGGGTTTCCTTCTCCATCTTCCAGGTAATACACAGAAAGCCCTTATTCAGAGAGTTGTAGCATCTCAAAGCCACATTCCATGGCTGCATCCAGATAGCTGTACTACTGAAAGAAATGTTACATGTTTGTAAAGGTTAATATACAGGGTCAGACTGGGGGGCCTGCTGTCCCAGGTCCCCCCCTCCGGCCTCCCTTGCTGAGCCAGCGCTTTGACGGGGCAGAACCGCGTGTGTGTGAATCCCCACTGTGCCGCATAAATGCTCATGCTCACAATGTTTTTGCCGTGACCCCTGACAAAGGGAGGTCGGGGCACGAAGAAGTTTCGAATTTCGGATCTGGGTGCGGATCCGGCCCAGTCTGTCCCTGTTAATATATCTAATGGGTATTCACTGTCAACTTGGTCTCCTTTAACAGGAATTTAGCCAATCCTTATCAATGTAAACATTGAAGGGGTCAAACAATCCCTCTTTCCATGTGAAAAATCCAGCCATTCGAGAACCTCATTAGCTTGTATAGTTCACGGCTGACCACATTGCAGGTCAATATCTAAATCAGGCAAATATATATCTATACAAAGCCATCATAAGGAGGACTTGATAATGGAAAACACAGGTTGTTTTTATAAAAAAAAAAGTTATTTTTTTAGTAGTTTTTTGGGGAAGTATCCTGAAATTAACCCCTAGTTTATAAACTACGGTGGTCATTTACTAAAACTGGACAACTCTGCTCCTTACTAACGAACTGGAGATATTATATTTTTATTTGTCATCCAGTAAAATGATAAAGGGTAATCTGTTACTGTATAGGTGCAAGTACAGGTGCAGTAAATAAGCCTCTGTTAGTTTATGGCTGTATTTCTGGTAGTGTAGTCTGAAGAGGCCTTTATGGAATTATGTACAAAGGGGAGAGATAGTCATCAAAGCAAAACAGCATCATTTAAAATATCATTTTATTAAAACCAGATCCCTTATGCAATAGAAATCAACGAATAACTAGAGTTCATTGATTCCCATAGGAAAATGTTTCCCTACAATCCCCTACAAGTCCAATGTAAGATGAGCATATTTGATGTATAGGTAAGATTAATTATCAGTATCAAATACACATGTGAAAATTGCTTTATGGGGCTACCAGTAGTCCCACTATATTTACAGCAGCTTCATGTCTCTGTATCATTATGCTTTCTAAAAACGGAATATTATATACCAATTGGCTTGAGAATGAAATGGCCTGTGTAAGCAACTAATATATTTTTAGATACACAGTTGTTACTAAAACCCACTGCCCAGGCAGCCCAACAAGGGCGGCATGAAATCAGTGGGACTGATGTAAGAGTTAAAGGAAAAGGTAATCTTAAACATATGGCAATACAATTACAGAAGCTAGACATGCACAGATTCATTTAGCAGAAGGATGCACAGGTTCATTGGAAAGTTTTCTAAGGCAATTTCAGAGGCCCCGATGAGGTACATCAACCTTAGGAAAACAGACAAGTCTCCTAAGAATAAGACTTTCTGGTTTGTAAAAACAGTAGTAGGTGATGTGAGAGAAAATAGTGTAAAACTCTGAGAGGAATTTGCAGTTAAGACAAAAAACAAAGGAATCCTCACAATCATGGAACTAAGTTATGGTACAACTATTTTTAAAGTGTAAATGAAAAAAACTTGCTCAGTGGACTGAATCCACAAAGCAAGTACCAGAAACTGACCTGTAAGAGCTTTCTTTCAAACCTGTACATTTTGCAAGTATTAAACTGGGAGGTATCCAGTGTCACGAAATATATTTTTGAACTATAACTCCCAGCAACTAGTCATTGTTTGAAAAGGCTAATTGCCATTCAAAAATGAATTGAGTCCCACTTCCCAAGCTTAATCATTTGCTGACTAATGTGTAGTCTAAAGAGCCTTGGGTATAGCTGGGCATACACATCAATATAGATATGGGACCTGTTATCCAGAATATTCGGGATCTGGCATCTTTCCATAATTTGTATCTTCATACCTTAAGTCTACTAGAAAATCATGTAAACATTAGATAAACCCAATAGGCTAGTTTTGCTTTCAATAAGGATTAATTATATCTTAGTTGGGATCAAGTACATGTTACTGTTTTGTTATTACTGAGAAAAAAGAAATTGTTTTTTAAAACGTGGATTATTTGGATAAAATGGAGTTTATGGGAGACGGCCTTTCCCGAACTTGGAGCTTTCCGAATAACGGGTTTCCGGATAACAGGTCCCATACCTGTATATTTATAATGGCTATGATTATTAAATAAAGCAAGGGTAGACAACAAGTAGCTCTCTCAGCTTTTGTTGAAATACATTTCCATGCAGCCTCCAACCCATATCAGGCTTGAAATGTTCTTCATCTTCAACAAAAAATGGAGGAAAACATCTTGGTTATACCTGTTGTACAGGAGAATTTTGATTTGCACTTGTTTATTAAGGGTATGAATTGAAATAATGATCCCTCTGTTATATTTACATTCTTTATTTAAATTGTAATGGTGGGAAAAAGTACACAGGCAGCAACATGAGATCATGTATAACATGAACTCTATAGGACAAGACATTTAAAGGAGAACTAAAGCTTAACAAAAGTAGCTTGAAATTTTGTACATTATGTTTTGGGCTTCTGTACCAGCCCAAGGCAACTACAGCTCTTTAGCAGTAAAGATTTGTGCCCCAGTAGCTCCCCATCTTCTTTTCTGCTGATTCACTGCACATGCTCTGTGCTGCTGTCACTTACTGAGCTTAGAGACCAACTCACAATATACAGTACACATAGAATAGAAATGTCACAATATAAGGATGATTAGTAATTAATGCAGATAATTACTACATGGCAGCACAGAAACCAGTGCAACTAGTATCAGAATTGAGCCCTGTAGCATCATCTTATATTATAGACCAACCTCATTTTCTGCTTGATAATTTGTGACGACAGCTGCTCAGAGCCCACTGATCATGTGAGTGTTGCAGACACTTTCCAAGATGGTGACCCGCTGTGACAAGTTTGAAGTCCTGGATCATTGCTGATATTGACAAGCTGAAACTTTAGGCTGGTGCGATAAGTTCAGTATGTAAAATATGGGATTTTTAGCCACATTCATTTTCAGGGTTTAGTTCTCCATTAAAGAAGATACAAAATAAACACCAAAATAAAGAATGTGGTAAAAATAGTTCCCGTGGCAACCCCTGTATATACAGTAACATTGTCCTAAACAGAAATATCACATGTTAATTTTGTCATTTAAATACAGGTGGAATACTGGTTCCTGGAGTCGGTGCTCAGCCACATGTGGTGTGGGAATACAAACAAGAGATGTCTATTGTTCCAGTGTTTCAGAATCTGGTAATAATTCTGAACAAGAGTGTGGTACTGAAAGGCCTTCAGCAATACAACCCTGCAACCAGATTGACTGCTCTCCAGCCTGGCATACAGAGGACTGGCAACCGGTGTGCAATCCTCTCTTTCTTTCCACTTTCTCCAGTGTTTTCTTTGAATCAGTCTTCCCTAATCCTTTTGTTTGCATTTGGTTCAGATGTGGCATCACTTGGCTCAGTGCCTCAAGTCAGCTGTTAAGGGTAATTGATGTTGAAATGGTTAATCAGCTGTTAGTGTAAAGTGTGTAGGAATGGTAAACTTTAAACGTCTAAGCTTAAATTGTAGGCTTGATACAGAATTATAAGACAGATAATAAAAACATAGCACATGGACATACTGGGTGCAAACTACTGAAGAAAGCACCTATGTTTGTAAACCCTAGTAGATTTCAAAATTGCATTACCTGTGTTGCACCCAGGTGTATCATGTTATACATGCATGGTCTACATATTTTACTTCCTCCATGTTCTGGAGATGCTGTTACTCAGACAAGGAGAACTAAATCCTAAAATGAATATGGTTTAAAATACCATATTTTATATATTGAACACATTACACCAGCCTAAAGTTTCAGCTTGTCAATATCAGCAATGATCCAGAACTTCAAACTTGTTACAGGAGGTCTCCATCTTGGAAAGTGTCTGCGACACTCACATGATCAGTGGGCTCTGAGCAGCTGTTGAGAAGCTAAGCTTAGGGGCTGTCGAAAATTTACAAGCAGAAAATTAGGTTCATCTGCAATATAAGTTGATGCTACAAGGCGAATTATTACATTCTGATTATAATTGCACTGGTTTCTGAGCTGCCATGAAGTAATGATCTGTTTTAAGTAATAATCAGCCTTTTATTGTCACATTTCTATTCTGCATATAAAGTATATTTTGAGTTGATCCCCAAGCCCACAGCAGCACAGAGCATGTGCATTGAATCAGTTGAAAAGAAGATGGGGAGCTACTGGGGCATCTTTGGAGACACAGATCTTCACTGCTAAAGGGCTGTGTTTGCCTTGGGCTGGTACAGAAGCCCAAAACATAATCTACAACATTTCTAACCTACGTCTTTAGTTAAGATTTAGTTCTCCTTAAATCATATGTCTTCTATCCTCAATTCAAGACAGACATGAGTTCAGCTAGTTATCTGTGTGTCTTGTATACAAAGAGGACTTGTTTACATTGTAGCCTTGCATTGTTTTGCCTCTTTGCGATCTATTTCTCTGCTTATATTGCTGAGAGCTCCCAACTGCTTGTTGTCTTCTGTGCAAAAGCTCACCTCTGCCCCCAGTAGTAACTTAACAACCAAATGCAAC